>NW_027511699.1:535625-563210 GCF_048772815.1 Callospermophilus lateralis
TTGATGTAGCCTTAAGCAGAGACTGGAGAATAACTCATTCAATGAAATGCGTTGTTTGGTTGCCAAAAAACTACAGTCTCCTGTAATCTCAACATATATTTTTTCTTCCGACCTTCATGATACTTTCAAGGAATGAGCAGTACACCAATCAATCTTGGATGCCCTAGTTTCGTTCTTCTAGGTTGAAGGATTCGTTTGCAGTAACAGTTTGAAATTTTAGGTTTCACTCTGTTTTCTCCTATATTGACAGATGCAGTTCGAACTCTAAATCAACACGGTTTGTGCTAGCTTCTTGAAACTTGACACAATACAGTAGTTCTACGTTCTATCTCTAAGGATTTTTCCTCTTGATGTAGCCTTCAGCAAAGACTGGCGAATAACTCATTCAATGAAATGTGTTGTTAGGTTGCCAAAAACTACAGTCTCCTGTAATCTCAACATATATTTTTTCTTCCGACCTTCATGATACTTTCAAGTAATGAGCAGTACACCAATCAAACTTGGATGCCCAAGTTTCGTCATCCTAGGTTGAAGCATTCGTTTGCAGTAACAGTTTGAATTTTTAGGTTTCACTCTGTTTTCTCCTATATTGACAGATGCAGTTCGAACTCTAAATCAACACGGTTTGTGCTAGCTTCTTGAAACTTGACACAATACAGTAGTTCTACGTTCTATCTCTAAGTTTTGTTTCCTCTTGATGTAGCCTAATGCAGGGACTGCGAATAACACTTATATGGAAAGGGGTTGCCAAACTTCCAAACACTAGAGTCTCCTGAAATCTCAACATATATTTTTTCATCCAATCTTCATGATACATTCACGTAATGATCAGTACACCAATCCCACTTGGATGCCCAAGTTTAGTTCTCCTAGATTGAAGCATTCGTTTCCAGGAACAGTTTGAATTTTTAGGTTTCACCCTGTTTTCTCCTATATTGACAGATGCAGTAGGAACTCTAAATCAACACGGTTTCTGCTAGCTTCCTGAAACTTGACACAATACAGTAGTTCTACGTTCTATCTCTAAGGATTTTTCCTCTTGATGTAGCCTTCAGCAAAGACTGGAGAATAACTCATTCAATGAAAGGCGTTGTTAGGCTGCCAAAAAACTACAGTCTCCTGAAATCACAACATATATTTTTTCTTCCAACCTTCATGATACTTTCAAGTAATGAGCAGTACACCAATCAAACTTGGATGCCCAAGTTTCGTTCTCCTAGTTTGAAGCATTCGTTTTCAGTAACAGTTTGAATTTTTAGGTTTCACTCTGTTTTCTCCTATATTGACAGATGCAGTTAGAACTCTAAATCGAACACGGTTTCTGCTAGCTTCCTGAAACTTGACACAATACAGTAGTTCTACGTTCTATCTCTAAGGTTTGTTTCATCTTGATGTAGCCTTAAGCAGAGACTGGAGAATAACTCATTCAATGAAAGGCTTTGTTAGGCTGTCTAAAAACTACAGTCTCCTGAAATCACAACATATATTTTTTCTTCCGACCTTCATGATACTTTCAAGTAATGAGCAGTACACCAATCAAACTTGGATTCCCAAGTTTCGTCATCCTTGGTTGAAGCATTCGTTTGCAGTAACAGTTTGAATTTTTAGGTTTCACTCTGTTTTCTCCTATATTGACAGATGCAGTTCGATCTCTAAATCAAACACAGTTTGTGCTAGCTTCTTGAAACTTGACACAATAGAGTAGTTCTTCGTTCTATCTCTAACTTTTGTTTCCTCTTGATGTATCCTAATGCAGGGACTGTGAATAACACTTATATAAAAAGGGGTTGCCAAACTTCCAAACACTAGAGACTCCTGAAATCTCAACATATATTTTTTCATCCAATCTTCATGATACATTCACGTAATGATCAGTACACCAATCCCACTTGGATGCCAAGTTTAGTTCTCGTAGATTGAAGCATTCGTTTCCAGGAACAGTTTGAATTTTTAGGTTTCGCTCTGTTTTCTCCTATATTGACAGATGCAGTACGAAATCTAAATCAACAAGGTTTTTGCTAGCTTCTTGAAACTTGACACAATACAGTAGTTCTACGTTCTATCTCTAAGGTTTGTTTCCTCTTGATGTAGCCTTAACCAGAGACTGGAGAATAACTCATTCAATGAAAGGCGTTGTTAGGCTGCCAAAAAGCTACAGTCTCCTGAAATCACAACATATATTTTTTCTTCCGACCTTCATGATACTTTCAAGTAATGAGCAGTACACCAATCAAACTTGGATGCCCAAGTTTCGTTCTCCTAGTTTGAAGCATTCGTTTGCAGTAACAGTTTGAATTTTTAGGTTTCACTCTCTTTTCTCCTATATTGACAGATGCAGTTCGAACTCTAAATCAAACACAGTTTGTGCTAGCTTCTTGAAACTTGACACAATACAGTAGTTCTACGTTCTATCTCTAAGTTTTGTTTCCTCTTGATGTAGCCTAATGCAGGGACTGCGAATAACACTTATATGGAAAGGGTTTGCCAAACTTCCAAACAGTAGAGTGTCCTGAAATCTCAACATATATTTTTTCATCCAATCTTCATGATACATTCACGTAATGATCAGTACACCAATCCCACTTGGATGCCCAAGTTTAGTTCTCCTAGATTGAAGCATTCGTTTCCAGGAACAGTTTGAATTTTTAGGTTTCACTCTGTTTTCTCCTATATTGACAGATGCAGTAGGAACTCTAAATCAACATGGTTTGTGCTAGCTTCTTGAAACTTGACACAATACAGTAGTTCTACGTTCTATCTCTAAGGTTTGTTTCCTCTTGATGTAGCCTTAAGCAGAGACTGGAGAATAACTCATTCAATGAAAGGCCTTGTTAGGCTTCCAAAAAACAACAGTCTCCTGAAATCACAACATATATTTTTTTCTTCCGACCTTCATGATACTTTCAAGTAGTGAGCAGTACACCAATCAAACTTGGATGCCCAAGTTTCGTTCTCCTAGGTTGAAGCATTCGTTTGCAGTAACAGTTTGAGTTTTTAGGTTTCACTCTGTTTTCTCCTATATTGACAGATGCAGTTCGATCTCTAAATCAAACACAGTTTGTGCTAGCTTCTTGGAACTTGAGACAATACAGTAGTTCTACGTTCTATCTCTAAGTTTTGGTTCCTGTTGATGTAGCCTAATGCAGGGACTGCGAATAACACTTATATGGAAAGGGGTTGCCAAACTTCCAAACACTAGAGTCTCCTGAAATCTCAACATATATTTTTTCATCCAATCTTCATGATACATTCACGTAATGATCAGTACACCTATCCCACTTGGATGCCCAAGTTTAGTTCTCCTAGGTTGAAGCATTCGTTTCCAGGAACAGTTTGAATTTTTAGGTTTCACCCTGTTTTCTCCTATATTGACAGATGCAGTTCGAACTCTAAATCAAACACGGTTTGTGCTAGCTTCTTGAAACTTGACACAATACAGTAGTTCTACGTTCTATCTCTAAGGTTTGTTTCGTCTTGATGTAGCCTTAAGCAGAGACTGGAGAATAACTCATTCAATGAAATGCGTTGTTTGGTTGCCAAAAAACTACAGTCTCCTGTAATCTCAACATATATTTTTTCTTCCGACCTTCATGATACTTTCAAGGAATGAGCAGTACACCAATCAATCTTGGATGCCCTAGTTTCGTTCTTCTAGGTTGAAGGATTCGTTTGCAGTAACAGTTTGAAATTTTAGGTTTCACTCTGTTTTCTCCTATATTGACAGATGCAGTTCGAACTCTAAATCAACACGGTTTGTGCTAGCTTCTTGAAACTTGACACAATACAGTAGTTCTACGTTCTATCTCTAAGGATTTTTCCTCTTGATGTAGCCTTCAGCAAAGACTGGCGAATAACTCATTCAATGAAATGTGTTGTTAGGTTGCCAAAAACTACAGTCTCCTGTAATCTCAACATATATTTTTTCTTCCGACCTTCATGATACTTTCAAGTAATGAGCAGTACACCAATCAAACTTGGATGCCCAAGTTTCGTCATCCTAGGTTGAAGCATTCGTTTGCAGTAACAGTTTGAATTTTTAGGTTTCACTCTGTTTTCTCCTATATTGACAGATGCAGTTCGAACTCTAAATCAACACGGTTTGTGCTAGCTTCTTGAAACTTGACACAATACAGTAGTTCTACGTTCTATCTCTAAGTTTTGTTTCCTCTTGATGTAGCCTAATGCAGGGACTGCGAATAACACTTATATGGAAAGGGGTTGCCAAACTTCCAAACACTAGAGTCTCCTGAAATCTCAACATATATTTTTTCATCCAATCTTCATGATACATTCACGTAATGATCAGTACACCAATCCCACTTGGATGCCCAAGTTTAGTTCTCCTAGATTGAAGCATTCGTTTCCAGGAACAGTTTGAATTTTTAGGTTTCACCCTGTTTTCTCCTATATTGACAGATGCAGTTCGAACTCTAAATCAAACACGGTTTTGCTAGCTTCTTGAAACTTGACACAATACAGTAGTTCTACGTTCTATCTCTAAGGTTTGTTTCGTCTTGATGTAGCCTTAAGCAGAGACTGGAGAATAACTCATTCAATGAAAGGCATTGTTAGGCTGCCAAAAAACTACAGTCTCCTGAAATCACAACATATATTTTTTCTTCCGACCTTCATGATACTTTCAAGTAATGAGCAGTACACCAATCAAACTTGGATGCCCAAGTTTCGTTCTCCTAGGTTGAAGCATTCGTTTGCAGTAACAGTTTAAATTTTTAGGTTCCACTCTGTTTTCTCCTATATTGACAGATGCAGTTAGAACTCTAAATCAAACACGGTTTCTGTTAGCTTCCTGAAACTTGACACAATACAGTAGTTCTACGTTCTATCTCTAAGGTTTGTTTCGTCTTGATGTAGCCTTAAGCAGAGACTGGAGAATAACTCATTCAATGAAAGGCTTTGTTAGGCTGTCAAAAAACTACAGTCTCCTGAAATCACAACATATATTTTTTCTTCCGACCTTCATGATACTTTCAAGTAATGAGCAGTACACCAATCAAACTTGGATGCCCAAGTTTCGTCATCCTAGGTTGAAGCATTCGTTTGCAGTAACAGTTTGAATTTTTAGGTTTCACTCTGTTTTCTCCTATATTGACAGATGCAGTTCGATCTCTAAATCAAACACAGTTTGTGCTAGCTTCTTGAAACTTGACACAATAGAGTAGTTCTTCATTCTATCTCTAACTTTTGTTTCCTCTTGATGTATCCTAATGCAGGGACTGCGAATAACACTTATATGGAAAGGGGTTGCCAAACTTCCAAACACTAGAGACTCCTGAAATCTCAACATATATTTTTTCATCCAATCTTCATGATACATTCACGTAATGATCAGTACACCAATCCCACTTGGATGCCAAGTTTAGTTCTCCTAGATTGAAGCATTCATTTCCAGGAACAGTTTGAATATTTAGGTATTGCTCTGTTTTCTCCTATATTGACAGATGCAGTACGAACTCTAAATCAACACGGTTTGTGCTAGCTTCTTGAAACTTGACACAATACAGTAGTTCTACGTTCTATCTCTAAGGTTTGTTTCCTCTTGATGTAGCCTTAAGCAGAGACTGGAGAATAACTCATTCAATGAAAGGCGTTGTTAGGCTTCCAAAAAACAACAGTCTCCTGAAATCACAACATATATTTTTTTCTTCCGACCTTCATGATACTTTCAAGTAATGATCAGTACACCAATCACACTTGGATGCCCAAGTTTCGTTCTCCTAGGTTGAAGCATTCGTTTGCAGTAACAGTTTGAGTTTTTAGGTTTCACTCTGTTTTCTCCTATATTGACAGATGCAGTTCGATCTCTAAATCAAACACAGTTTGTGCTAGCTTCTTGAAACTTGAGACAATACAGTAGTTCTACGTTCTATCTCTAAGTTTTGTTTCCTCTTGATGTAGCCTAATGCAGGGACTGCGAATAACACTTATATGGAAAGGGGTTGCCAAACTTCCAAACACTAGAGTCTCCTGAAATCTCAACATATATTTTTTCATCCAATTTTCATGATACATTCACGTAATGATCAGTACACCAATCCCACTTGGATGCCCTAGTTTAGTTCTCCTAGTTTGAAGCATTTGTTTCCAGGAACAGTTTGAATTTTTAGGTTTCACCCTGTTTTCTCCTATATTGACAGATGCAGTTCGAACTCTAAATCAAACACGGTTTGTGCTAGCTTCTTGAAACTTGACACAATACAGTAGTTCTACGTTCTATCTCTAAGGTTTGTTTCGTCTTGATGTAGCCTTAAGCAGAGACTGGAGAATAACTCATTCAATGAAAGGCATTGTTAGGCTGCCAAAAAACTACAGTCTCCTGAAATCACAACATATATTTTTTCTTCCGACCTTCATGATACTTTCAAGTAATGAGCAGTACACCAATCAAACTTGGATGCCCAAGTTTCGTCATCCTAGGTTGAAGCATTCGTTTGCAGTAACAGTTTGAATTTTTAGGTTTCACTCTGTTTTCTCCTATATTGACAGATGCATTTCAATCTCTAAATCAAACACAGTTTGTGCTAGCTTCTTGAAACTTGACACAATACAGTAGTTCTACGTTCTATCTCTAAGTTTTGTTTCCTCTTGATGTAGCCTAATGCAGGGACTGCGAATAACACTTATATGGAAAGGGGTTGCCAAACTTCCAAACACTAGAGTCTCCTGAAATCTCAACATATATTTTTTTCATTAAATCTTCATGATACATTCACGTAATGATCAGTACACCAATCCCACTTGGATGCCCAAGTTTAGTTCTCCTAGATTGAAGCATTTGTTTCCAGGAACAGTTTGAATTTCTAGGTTTCACTCTGTTTTCTCCTATATTGACAGATGCAGTTCGAACTCTAAATCAACACGGTTTGTGCTAGCTTCTTGAAACTTGACACAATACAGTAGTTCTACGCTCTATCTCTAAGGTTTGTTTCCTCTTGATGTAGCCTTAAGCAAAGACTGGCGAATAACTCATTCAATGAAATGCGTTGTTTGGTTGCCAAAAAACTACAGTCTCCTGTAATCTCAACATATATTTTTTCTTCCGACCTTCATGATACTTTCAAGGAATGAGCAGTACACCAATCAATCTTGGATGCCCTAGTTTCGTTCTTCTAGGTTGAAGCATTCTTTTGCAGTAACAGTTTGAAATTTTAGGTTTCACTCTGTTTTCTCCTATATTGACAGATGCAGTTCGAACTCTAAATCAACACGGTTTGTGCTAGCTTCTTGAAACTTGACACAATACAGTAGTTCTACGTTCTATCTCTAAGGTTTTATTCCTCTTGATGTAGCCCTCAGCAAAGACTGGCGAATAACTCATTCAATGAAATGTGTTGTTAGGTTGCCAAAAAACTACAGTCTCCTGTAATCTCAACATATATTTTCTCTTCCGACCTTCATGATACTTTCAAGTAATGAGCAGTACACCAATCAAACTTGGATGCCCAAGTTTCGTCATCCTAGGTTGAAGCATTCGTTTGCAGTAACAGTTTGAATTTTTAGGTTTCACTCTGTTTTCTAATGTATAGACAGATGCAGTTCGAACTCTAAATCAACACGGTTTGTGCTAGCTTCTTGAAACTTGACACAATACAGTAGTTCTACGTTCTATCTCTAAGTTTTGTTTCCTCTTGATGTAGCCTAATGCAGGGACTGCGAATAACACTTATATGGAAAGGGGTTGCCAAACTTCCAAACACTAGAGTCTCCTGAAATCTCAACATATATTTTTTCATCCAATCTTCATGATACATTCACGTAATGATCAGTACACCAATCCCACTTGGATGCCCAAGTTTAGTTCTCCTAGATTGAAGCATTCGTTTCCAGGAACAATTTGAATTTTTAGATTTCACCCTGTTTTCTCCTATATTGACAGATACAGTTCGAACTCTAAATCAAACACGGTTTTGCTAGCTTCTTGAAACTTGACACAATACAGTAGTTCTACGTTTATCTCTAAGGTTTGTTTCGTCTTGATGTAGCCTTAAGCAGAGACTGGAGAATAACTCATTCAATGAAAGGCATTGTTAGGCTGCCAAAAAACTACAGTCTCCTGAAATCACAACATATATTTTTTCTTCCGACCTTCATGATACTTTCAAGTAAAGAGCAGTACACCAATCAAACTTGGATGCCCAAGTTTCGTTCTCCTAGGTTGAAGCATTCGTTTGCAGTAACAGTTTGAATTTTTAGGTTCCACTCTGTTTTCTCCTATATTGACAGATGCAGTAAGAACTCTAAATCAAACACGGTTTCTGTTAGCTTCCTGAAACTTGACACAATACAGTAGTTCTACGTTCTATCTCTAAGGTTTGTTTCGTCTTGATGTAGCCTTAAGCAGAGACTGGAGAATAACTCATTCAATGAAAGGCTTTGTTAGGCTGTCAAAAAACTACAGTCTCCTGAAATCACAACATATATTTTTTCTTCCGACCTTCATGATACTTTCAAGTAATGAGCAGTACACCAATCAAACTTGGATGCCCAAGTTTCGTCATCCTAGGTTGAAGCATTCGTTTGCAGTAACAGTTTGAATTTTTAGGTTTCACTCTGTTTTCTCCTATATTGACAGATGCAGTTCGATCTCTAAATCAAACACAGTTTGTGCTAGCTTCTTGAAACTTGACACAATAGAGTAGTTCTTCGTTCTATCTCTAACTTTTGTTTCCTCTTGATGTATCCTAATGCAGGGACTGCGAATAACACTTATATGGAAAGGGGTTGCCAAACTTCCAAACACTAGAGACTCCTGAAATCTCAACATATATTTTTTCATCCAATCTTCATGATACATTCACGTAATGATCAGTACACCAATCCCACTTGGATGCCAAGTTTAGTTCTCCTAGATTGAAGCATTCATTTCCAGGAACAGTTTGAATTTTTAGGTTTCGCTCTGTTTTCTCCTATATTGACAGATGCAGTACGAACTCTAAATCAACACGGTTTGTGCTAGCTTCTAGAAACTTGACACAATACAGTAGTTCTACGTTCTATCTCGAAGGTTTGTTTCCTCTTGATGTAGCCTTAAGCAGAGACTGGAGAATAACTCATTCAATGAAAGGCGTTGTTAGGCTGCCAAAAAACTACAGTCTCCTGAAATCACAACATATATTTTTTCTTCCGACCTTCATGATACTTTCAAGTAATGAGCAGTACACCAATCAAACTTGGATGCCCAAGTTTCGTCATCCTAGGTTGAAGCATTCGTTTGCAGTAACAGTTTGAATTTTTAGGTTTCACTCTGTTTTCTCCTATATTGACAGATGCATTTCGATCTCTAAATCAAACACAGTTTGTGCTAACTTCTTGAAACTTGACACAATACAGTAGTTCTACGTTCTATCTCTAAGTTTTGTTTCCTCTTGATGTAGCCTAATGCAGGGACTGCGAATAACACTTATATGGAAAGGGGTTGCCAAACTTCCAAACATTAGAGTCTCCTGAAATCTCAACATATATTTTTTTCATTAAATCTTCATGATACATTCACGTAATGATCAGTACACCAATCCCACTTGGATGCCCAAGTTTAGTTCTCCTAGATTCAAGCATTCGTTTCCAGGAACAGTTTGAATTACTAGGTTTCACTCTATTTTCTCCTATATTGACAGATGCAGTTCGAACTCTAAATCAACACGGTTTGTGCTAGCTTCTTGAAACTTGACACAATACAGTAGATCTACGTTCTATCTCTAAGGTTTGTTTCCTCTTGATGTAGTCTTAAGCAAAGACTGGTGAATAACTCATTAAATGAAAGGCGTTGTTAGGTTGGCAAAAAACTACAGTCTCCTGTAATCTCAACATATATTTTTTCTTCCGACCTTCATGATACTTTCAAGTAATGAGCAGTAAACCAATCAAACTTGGATGCCCAAGGTTTATTCTCCTAGGTTGAAGCATTCGTTTGCAGTAACAGTTTGAATTTTTAGGTTTCACTCTGTTTTCTCCTATATTGACAGATGCAGTTCGAACACTAAATCAAACACGGTTTGTGCTAGTTTCTTGAAACTTGACACAATACAGTAGTTCTACGTTCTATCTCTAAGGTTTGTTTCGTCTTGATGTAGCCTTAAGCAGAGACTGGAGAATAACTCATTCAATGAAAGGCATTTTTAGGCTGCCAAAAATCTACAGTCTCCTGAAATCACAACATATATTTTTTCTTCCGACCTTCATGATACTTTCAAGTAATGAGCAGTACACCAATCAAACTTGGATGCCCAAGTTTCGTCATCCTAGGTTGAAGCATTCGTTTGCAGTAACAGTTTGAGTTTTTAGGTTCCACTCTGTTTTCTCCTATATTGACAGATGCAGTTAGAACTCTAAATCAAACACGGTTTCTGCTAGCTTCCTAAAACTTGACACAATACAGTAGTTCTACGTTCTATCTCTAAGGTTTGTTTCCTCTTGATGTAGCCTTAAGCAGAGACTGGAGAATAACTCATTCAATGAAAGGCGTTGTTAGGCTGCCAAAAAGCTACAGTCTCCTGAAATCACAACATATATTTTTTCTTCCGACCTTCATGATACTTTCAAGTAATGAGCAGTACACCTATCAAACTTGGATGCCCACGTTTCGTCATCCTAGGTTGAAGCATTCGTTTGCAGTAACAGTTTGAATTTTTAGGTTTCACTCTGTTTTCTGCTATATTGACAGATGCAGTTCGAACTCTAAATCAAACACGGTTTGTGCTAGTTTCTTGAAACTTGACACAATACAGTAGTTCTACGTTCTATCTCTAAGGTTTGTTTCGTCTTGATGTATCCTTAAGCAGAGACTGGAGAAAAACTCATTCAATGAAAGGCATTGTTAGGCTGCCAAAAATCTACAGTCTCCTGAAATCACAACATATATTTTTTCTTCCGACCTTCATGATACTTTCAAGTAATGAGCAGTACACCAATCAAACTTGGATGCCCAAGTTTAGTTCTCCTAGGTTGAAGCATTCGTTTGCAGTAACAGTTTGAATTTTTAGGTTCCAATCTGTTTTCTTCTATAATGACAGATGCAGTTCGAACTCTAAATCAAACACGGTTTCTGCTAGCTTCTTGAATCTTGACACAATACAGTAGTTCTACGTTCGATCTCTAAGGTTTGTTTCGTCTTGATGTAGCCTTAAGCAGAGACTGGAGAATAACTCATCAATGAAAGGCATTGTTAGACTGCCAAAAAACTACAGTCTCCTGAAATCACAACATATATTTTTTCTTCCGACCTTCATGATACTTTCAAGTAATGAGCAGTACACCAATCAAACTTGGATGCCCAAGTTTCGTCATCCTAGGTTGAAGCATTCGTTTGCAGTAACAGTTTGAAATTTTAGGTTTCACTCTGTTTTCTCCTATATTGACAGATGCAGTTCGAACTCTAAATCAAACACAGTTTGTGCTAGGTTCTTGAAACTTGACACAATACAGTAGTTCTACGTTCTATCTCTAAGTTTTGTTTCCTCTTGATGTAGCCTAATGCAGGGACTGCGAATAACACTTATATGGAAAGGGGTTGCCAAACTTCCAAACAATAGAGTCTCCTAAAATCTCAACATATATTTTTTCATCCAAACTTCATGATACATTCACGTAATGATCAGTACACCAATCCCACTTGGATGCCCAAATTAGTTCTCCTAGATTGAAGCATTCGTTTCCAGGAACAGTTTGAATTTTTAGGTTTCACTCTGTTTTCTCCTATATTGACAGATGCAGTACGAACTCCAAATTAACACGGTTTCTGCTAGCTTCTTGAAACTTGAAACAATACAGTAGTTCTACGCTCTATCTCTAAGTTTTGTTTCCTCCTGATGTAGCCTTAAGCAAAGACTGGTGAATAACTCATTAAATGAAAGGCGTTGTTAGGTTGGCAAAAAACTACAGTCTCCTGTAATCTCAACATATATTTTTTCTTCCGACCTTCATTATACTTTCAAGTAATGAGCAGTACACCAATCAAACTTGGATGCCCAAGGTTTATTCTCCTAGGTTGAAGCATTCGTTTGCAGTAACAGTTTGAATTTTTAGGTTTCACTCTGTTTTCTCCTATATTGACAGATGCAGTTCGAACACTAAATCAAACACGGTTTGTGCTAGTTTCTTGAAACTTGACACAATACAGTAGTTCTACGTTCTATCTCTAAGGTTTGTTTCGTCTTGATGTAGCCTTAAGCAGAGACTGGAGAATAACTCATTCAATGAAAGGCATTGTTAGGCTGCCAAAAATCTACAGTCTCCTGAAATCACAACATATATTTTTTCTTCCGACCTTCATGATACTTTCAAGTAATGAGCAGTACACCAATCAAACTTGGATGCCCAAGTTTCGTTCTCCTAGTTTGAAGCATTCGTTTGCAGTAAAGGTTTGAATTTTTAGGTTTCACTCTGTTTTCTCCTATATTGACAGATGCAGTTCGAACTCTAAATCAAACACAGTTTGTGCTAGCTTCTTGAAACTTGACACAATACAGTAGTTCTACATTCTATCTCTAAGTTTTGTTTCCTCTTGATGTAGCCTAATGCAGGGACTGCGAATAACACTTATATGGAAAGGGTTTGCCAAACTTCCAAACAGTAGAGTGTCCTGAAATCTCAACATATATTTTTTCATCCAATCTTCATGATACATTCACGTAATGATCAGTACACCAATCCCACTTGGATGCCCAAGTTTAGTTCTCCTAGATTGAAGCATTCGTTTCCAGGAACAGTTTGAATTTTTAGGTTTCACTCTTGTTTCTCCTATATTGACAGATGCAGTAGGAACTCTAAATCAACACGGTTTGTGCTAGCTTCTTGAAACTTGACACAATACAGTAGTTCTACGTTCTATCTCTAAGGTTTGTTTCCTCTTGATGTAGCCTTAAGCAGAGACTGGAGAATAACTCATTCAATGAAAGGCGTTGTTAGGCTGCCAAAAAACTACAGTCTCCTGAAATCACAACATATATTTTTTCTTCCGACTTTCATGATACTTTCAAGTAGTGAGCAGTACACCAATCAAACTTGGATGCCCTAGTTTCGTTCTTCTAGGTTGAAGCATTCGTTTGCAGTAACAGTTTGAATTTTTAGGTTTCACTCTGTTTTCTCCTCTATTGACAGATGCAGTTCGAACTCTAAATCAACACGGTTTGTGCTAGCTTCTTGAAACTTGACACAATACAGTAGTTCTACGTTCTATCTCTAAGGTTTGTTTCATCTTGATGTAGCCTTAAGCAGAGACTGGAGAATAACTCATTCAATGAAAGGCGTTGTTAGGCTTCCAAAAAACAACAGTCTCCTGAAATCACAACATACATTTTTTCTTCCGACCTTCATGATACTTTCAAGTAAAGAGCAGTACACCAATCAAACTTGGATGCCCAAGTTTCGTTCTCCTAGGTTGAAGCATTCGTTTGCAGTAACAGTTTGAATTTTTAGGTTCCACTCTGTTTTCTCCTATATTGACAGATGCAGTTAGAACTCTAAATCAAACACGGTTTCTGTTAGCTTCCTGAAACTTGACACAATACAGTAGTTCTACGTTCTATCTCTAAGGTTTGTTTCGTCTTGATGTAGCCTTAAGCAGAGACTGGAGAATAACTCATTCAATGAAAGGCTTTGTTAGGCTGTCAAAAAACTACAGTCTCCTGAAATCACAACATATATTTTTTCTTCCGACCTTCATGATACTTTCAAGTAATGAGCAGTACACCAATCAAACTTGGATGCCCAAGTTTCGTCATCCTAGGTTGAAGCATTCGTTTGCAGTAACAGTTTGAATTTTTAGGTTTCACTCTGTTTTCTCCTATATTGACAGATGCAGTTCGATCTCTAAATCAAACACAGTTTGTGCTAGCTTCTTGAAACTTGACACAATAGAGTAGTTCTTCGTTCTATCTCTAACTTTTGTTTCCTCTTGATGTATCCTAATGCAGGGACTGCGAATAACACTTATATGGAAAGGGGTTGCCAAACTTCCAAACACTAGAGACTCCTGAAATCTCAACATATATTTTTTCATCCAATCTTCATGATACATTCACGTAATGATCAGTACACCAATCCCACTTGGATGAAAAGTTTAGTTCTCCTAGATTGAAGCATTCATTTCCAGGAACAGTTTGAATTTTTAGGTTTCGCTCTGTTTTCTCCTATATTGACAGATGCAGTACGAACTCTAAATCAACACGGTTTGTGCTAGCTTCTTGAAACTTGACACAATACAGTAGTTCTACGTTCTATCTCTAAGGTTTGTTTCCTCTTGATGTAGCCTTAAGCAGAGACTGGAGAATAACTCATTCAATGAAAGGCGTTGTTAGGCTGCCAAAAAGCTACAGTCTCCTGAAATCACAACATATATTTTTTCTTCCGACCTTCATGATACTTTCAAGTAAAGAGCAGTACACCAATCAAACTTGGATGCCCAAGTTTCGTTCTCCTAGGTTGAAGCATTCGTTTGCAGTAACAGTTTGAATTTTTAGGTTCCACTCTGTTTTCTCCTATATTGACAGATGCAGTAAGAACTCTAAATCAAACACGGTTTCTGTTAGCTTCCTGAAACTTGACACAATACAGTAGTTCTACGTTCTATCTCTAAGGTTTGTTTCGTCTTGATGTAGCCTTAAGCAGAGACTGGAGAATAACTCATTCAATGAAAGGCTTTGTTAGGCTGTCAAAAAACTACAGTCTCCTGAAATCACAACATATATTTTTTCTTCCGACCTTCATGATACTTTCAAGTAATGAGCAGTACACCAATCAAACTTGGATGCCCAAGTTTCGTCATCCTAGGTTGAAGCATTCGTTTGCAGTAACAGTTTGAATTTTTAGGTTTCACTCTGTTTTCTCCTATATTGACAGATGCAGTTCGATCTCTAAATCAAACACAGTTTGTGCTAGCTTCTTGAAACTTGACACAATAGAGTAGTTCTTCGTTCTATCTCTAACTTTTGTTTCCTCTTGATGTATCCTAATGCAGGGACTGCGAATAACACTTATATGGAAAGGGGTTGCCAAACCTCCAAACACTAGAGACTCCTGAAATCTCAACATATATTTTTTCATCCAATCTTCATGATACATTCACGTAATGATCAGTACACCAATCCCACTTGGATGCCAAGTTTAGTTCTCCTAGATTGAAGCATTCATTTCCAGGAACAGTTTGAATTTTTAGGTTTCGCTCTGTTTTCTCCTATATTGACAGATGCAGTACGAACTCTAAATCAACACGGTTTGTGCTAGCTTCTAGAAACTTGACACAATACAGTAGTTCTACGTTCTATCTCGAAGGTTTGTTTCCTCTTGATGTAGCCTTAAGCAGAGACTGGAGAATAACTCATTCAATGAAAGGCGTTGTTAGGCTGCCAAAAAACTACAGTCTCCTGAAATCACAACATATATTTTTTCTTCCGACCTTCATGATACTTTCAAGTAATGAGCAGTACACCAATCAAACTTGGATGCCCAAGTTTCGTCATCCTAGGTTGAAGCATTCGTTTGCAGTAACAGTTTGAATTTTTAGGTTTCACTCTGTTTTCTCCTATATTGACAGATGCATTTCGATCTCTAAATCAAACACAGTTTGTGCTAACTTCTTGAAACTTGACACAATACAGTAGTTCTACGTTCTATCTCTAAGTTTTGTTTCCTCTTGATGTAGCCTAATGCAGGGACTGCGAATAACACTTATATGGAAAGGGGTTGCCAAACTTCCAAACATTAGAGTCTCCTGAAATCTCAACATATATTTTTTTCATTAAATCTTCATGATACATTCACGTAATGATCAGTACACCAATCCCACTTGGATGCCCAAGTTTAGTTCTCCTAGATTCAAGCATTCGTTTCCAGGAACAGTTTGAATTACTAGGTTTCACTCTATTTTCTCCTATATTGACAGATGCAGTTCGAACTCTAAATCAACACGGTTTGTGCTAGCTTCTTGAAACTTGACACAATACAGTAGATCTACGTTCTATCTCTAAGGTTTGTTTCCTCTTGATGTAGTCTTAAGCAAAGACTGGTGAATAACTCATTAAATGAAAGGCGTTGTTAGGTTGGCAAAAAACTACAGTCTCCTGTAATCTCAACATATATTTTTTCTTCCGACCTTCATGATACTTTCAAGTAATGAGCAGTAAACCAATCAAACTTGGATGCCCAAGGTTTATTCTCCTAGGTTGAAGCATTCGTTTGCAGTAACAGTTTGAATTTTTAGGTTTCACTCTGTTTTCTCCTATATTGACAGATGCAGTTCGAACACTAAATCAAACACGGTTTGTGCTAGTTTCTTGAAACTTGACACAATACAGTAGTTCTACGTTCTATCTCTAAGGTTTGTTTCGTCTTGATGTAGCCTTAAGCAGAGACTGGAGAATAACTCATTCAATGAAAGGCATTTTTAGGCTGCCAAAAATCTACAGTCTCCTGAAATCACAACATATATTTTTTCTTCCGACCTTCATGATACTTTCAAGTAATGAGCAGTACACCAATCAAACTTGGATGCCCAAGTTTCGTCATCCTAGGTTGAAGCATTCGTTTGCAGTAACAGTTTGAGTTTTTAGGTTCCACTCTGTTTTCTCCTATATTGACAGATGCAGTTAGAACTCTAAATCAAACACGGTTTCTGCTAGCTTCCTAAAACTTGACACAATACAGTAGTTCTACGTTCTATCTCTAAGGTTTGTTTCCTCTTGATGTAGCCTTAAGCAGAGACTGGAGAATAACTCATTCAATGAAAGGCGTTGTTAGGCTGCCAAAAAGCTACAGTCTCCTGAAATCACAACATATATTTTTTCTTCCGACCTTCATGATACTTTCAAGTAATGAGCAGTACACCTATCAAACTTGGATGCCCACGTTTCGTCATCCTAGGTTGAAGCATTCGTTTGCAGTAACAGTTTGAATTTTTAGGTTTCACTCTGTTTTCTGCTATATTGACAGATGCAGTTCGAACTCTAAATCAAACACGGTTTGTGCTAGTTTCTTGAAACTTGACACAATACAGTAGTTCTACGTTCTATCTCTAAGGTTTGTTTCGTCTTGATGTATCCTTAAGCAGAGACTGGAGAAAAACTCATTCAATGAAAGGCATTGTTAGGCTGCCAAAAATCTACAGTCTCCTGAAATCACAACATATATTTTTTCTTCCGACCTTCATGATACTTTCAAGTAATGAGCAGTACACCAATCAAACTTGGATGCCCAAGTTTAGTTCTCCTAGGTTGAAGCATTCGTTTGCAGTAACAGTTTGAATTTTTAGGTTCCAATCTGTTTTCTTCTATAATGACAGATGCAGTTCGAACTCTAAATCAAACACGGTTTCTGCTAGCTTCTTGAATCTTGACACAATACAGTAGTTCTACGTTCGATCTCTAAGGTTTGTTTCGTCTTGATGTAGCCTTAAGCAGAGACTGGAGAATAACTCATCAATGAAAGGCATTGTTAGACTGCCAAAAAACTACAGTCTCCTGAAATCACAACATATATTTTTTCTTCCGACCTTCATGATACTTTCAAGTAATGAGCAGTACACCAATCAAACTTGGATGCCCAAGTTTCGTCATCCTAGGTTGAAGCATTCGTTTGCAGTAACAGTTTGAAATTTTAGGTTTCACTCTGTTTTCTCCTATATTGACAGATGCAGTTCGAACTCTAAATCAAACACAGTTTGTGCTAGGTTCTTGAAACTTGACACAATACAGTAGTTCTACGTTCTATCTCTAAGTTTTGTTTCCTCTTGATGTAGCCTAATGCAGGGACTGCGAATAACACTTATATGGAAAGGGGTTGCCAAACTTCCAAACAATAGAGTCTCCTAAAATCTCAACATATATTTTTTCATCCAAACTTCATGATACATTCACGTAATGATCAGTACACCAATCCCACTTGGATGCCCAAATTAGTTCTCCTAGATTGAAGCATTCGTTTCCAGGAACAGTTTGAATTTTTAGGTTTCACTCTGTTTTCTCCTATATTGACAGATGCAGTACGAACTCCAAATTAACACGGTTTCTGCTAGCTTCTTGAAACTTGAAACAATACAGTAGTTCTACGCTCTATCTCTAAGTTTTGTTTCCTCCTGATGTAGCCTTAAGCAAAGACTGGTGAATAACTCATTAAATGAAAGGCGTTGTTAGGTTGGCAAAAAACTACAGTCTCCTGTAATCTCAACATATATTTTTTCTTCCGACCTTCATTATACTTTCAAGTAATGAGCAGTACACCAATCAAACTTGGATGCCCAAGGTTTATTCTCCTAGGTTGAAGCATTCGTTTGCAGTAACAGTTTGAATTTTTAGGTTTCACTCTGTTTTCTCCTATATTGACAGATGCAGTTCGAACACTAAATCAAACACGGTTTGTGCTAGTTTCTTGAAACTTGACACAATACAGTAGTTCTACGTTCTATCTCTAAGGTTTGTTTCGTCTTGATGTAGCCTTAAGCAGAGACTGGAGAATAACTCATTCAATGAAAGGCATTGTTAGGCTGCCAAAAATCTACAGTCTCCTGAAATCACAACATATATTTTTTCTTCCGACCTTCATGATACTTTCAAGTAATGAGCAGTACACCAATCAAACTTGGATGCCCAAGTTTCGTTCTCCTAGTTTGAAGCATTCGTTTGCAGTAAAGGTTTGAATTTTTAGGTTTCACTCTGTTTTCTCCTATATTGACAGATGCAGTTCGAACTCTAAATCAAACACAGTTTGTGCTAGCTTCTTGAAACTTGACACAATACAGTAGTTCTACATTCTATCTCTAAGTTTTGTTTCCTCTTGATGTAGCCTAATGCAGGGACTGCGAATAACACTTATATGGAAAGGGTTTGCCAAACTTCCAAACAGTAGAGTGTCCTGAAATCTCAACATATATTTTTTCATCCAATCTTCATGATACATTCACGTAATGATCAGTACACCAATCCCACTTGGATGCCCAAGTTTAGTTCTC
Organism: Callospermophilus lateralis; assembly: GCF_048772815.1. NCBI lineage: Eukaryota > Metazoa > Chordata > Mammalia > Rodentia > Sciuridae > Callospermophilus > Callospermophilus lateralis. Next base: position 554,581 of record NW_027511699.1, read on the forward strand.
CTAGATTGAAGCATTCGTTTCCAGGAACAGTTTGAATTTTTAGGTTTCACTCTTGTTTCTCCTATATTGACAGATGCAGTAGGAACTCTAAATCAACACGGTTTGTGCTAGCTTCTTGAAACTTGACACAATACAGTAGTTCTACGTTCTATCTCTAAGGTTTGTTTCCTCTTGATGTAGCCTTAAGCAGAGACTGGAGAATAACTCATTCAATGAAAGGCGTTGTTAGGCTGCCAAAAAACTACAGTCTCCTGAAATCACAACATATATTTTTTCTTCCGACTTTCATGATACTTTCAAGTAGTGAGCAGTACACCAATCAAACTTGGATGCCCTAGTTTCGTTCTTCTAGGTTGAAGCATTCGTTTGCAGTAACAGTTTGAATTTTTAGGTTTCACTCTGTTTTCTCCTCTATTGACAGATGCAGTTCGAACTCTAAATCAACACGGTTTGTGCTAGCTTCTTGAAACTTGACACAATACAGTAGTTCTACGTTCTATCTCTAAGGTTTGTTTCATCTTGATGTAGCCTTAAGCAGAGACTGGAGAATAACTCATTCAATGAAAGGCGTTGTTAGGCTTCCAAAAAACAACAGTCTCCTGAAATCACAACATACATTTTTTCTTCCGACCTTCATGATACTTTCAAGTAAAGAGCAGTACACCAATCAAACTTGGATGCCCAAGTTTCGTTCTCCTAGGTTGAAGCATTCGTTTGCAGTAACAGTTTGAATTTTTAGGTTCCACTCTGTTTTCTCCTATATTGACAGATGCAGTTAGAACTCTAAATCAAACACGGTTTCTGTTAGCTTCCTGAAACTTGACACAATACAGTAGTTCTACGTTCTATCTCTAAGGTTTGTTTCGTCTTGATGTAGCCTTAAGCAGAGACTGGAGAATAACTCATTCAATGAAAGGCTTTGTTAGGCTGTCAAAAAACTACAGTCTCCTGAAATCACAACATATATTTTTTCTTCCGACCTTCATGATACTTTCAAGTAATGAGCAGTACACCAATCAAACTTGGATGCCCAAGTTTCGTCATCCTAGGTTGAAGCATTCGTTTGCAGTAACAGTTTGAATTTTTAGGTTTCACTCTGTTTTCTCCTATATTGACAGATGCAGTTCGATCTCTAAATCAAACACAGTTTGTGCTAGCTTCTTGAAACTTGACACAATAGAGTAGTTCTTCGTTCTATCTCTAACTTTTGTTTCCTCTTGATGTATCCTAATGCAGGGACTGCGAATAACACTTATATGGAAAGGGGTTGCCAAACTTCCAAACACTAGAGACTCCTGAAATCTCAACATATATTTTTTCATCCAATCTTCATGATACATTCCCGTAATGATCAGTACACCAATCCCACTTGGATGAAAAGTTTAGTTCTCCTAGATTGAAGCATTCATTTCCAGGAACAGTTTGAATTTTTAGGTTTCGCTCTGTTTTCTCCTATATTGACAGATGCAGTACGAACTCTAAATCAACACGGTTTGTGCTAGCTTCTTGAAACTTGACACAATACAGTAGTTCTACGTTCTATCTCTAAGGTTTGTTTCCTCTTGATGTAGCCTTAAGCAGAGACTGGAGAATAACTCATTCAATGAAAGGCGTTGTTAGGCTGCCAAAAAACTACAGTCTCCTGAAATCACAACATATATTTTTTCTTCCGACCTTCATGATACTTTCAAGTAATGAGCAGTACACCAATCAAACTTGGATGCCCAAGGTTTATTCTCCTAGGTTGAAGCATTCGTTTGCAGTAACAGTTTGAATTTTTAGGTTTCACTCTGTTTTCTCCTATATTGACAGATGCAGTTCGAACACTAAATCAAACACGGTTTGTGCTAGTTTCTTGAAACTTGACACAATACAGTAGTTCTACGTTCTATCTCTAAGGTTTGTTTCGTCTTGATGTAGCCTTAAGCAGAGACTGGAGAATAACTCATTCAATGAAAGGCATTGTTAGGCTGCCAAAAATCTACAGTCTCCTGAAATCACAACATATATTTTTTCTTCCGACCTTCATGATACTTTCAAGTAATGAGCAGTACACCAATCAAACTTGGATGCCCAAGTTTCGTTCTCCTAGTTTGAAGCATTCGTTTGCAGTAAAGGTTTGAATTTTTAGGTTTCACTCTGTTTTCTCCTATATTGACAGATGCAGTTCGAACTCTAAATCAAACACAGTTTGTGCTAGCTTCTTGAAACTTGACACAATACAGTAGTTCTACATTCTATCTCTAAGTTTTGTTTCCTCTTGATGTAGCCTAATGCAGGGACTGCGAATAACACTTATATGGAAAGGGTTTGCCAAACTTCCAAACAGTAGAGTGTCCTGAAATCTCAACATATATTTTTTCATCCAATCTTCATGATACATTCACGTAATGATCAGTACACCAATCCCACTTGGATGCCCAAGTTTAGTTCTCCTAGATTGAAGCATTCGTTTCCAGGAACAGTTTGAATTTTTAGGTTTCACTCTTGTTTCTCCTATATTGACAGATGCAGTAGGAACTCTAAATCAACACGGTTTGTGCTAGCTTCTTGAAACTTGACACAATACAGTAGTTCTACGTTCTATCTCTAAGGTTTGTTTCCTCTTGATGTAGCCTTAAGCAGAGACTGGAGAATAACTCATTCAATGAAAGGCGTTGTTAGGCTGCCAAAAAACTACAGTCTCCTGAAATCACAACATATATTTTTTCTTCCGACTTTCATGATACTTTCAAGTAGTGAGCAGTACACCAATCAAACTTGGATGCCCTAGTTTCGTTCTTCTAGGTTGAAGCATTCGTTTGCAGTAACAGTTTGAATTTTTAGGTTTCACTCTGTTTTCTCCTATATTGACAGATGCAGTTCGAACTCTAAATCAACACGGTTTGTGCTAGCTTCTTGAAACTTGACACAATACAGTAGTTCTACGTTCTATCTCTAAGGTTTGTTTCGTCTTGATGTAGCCTTAAGCAGAGACTGGAGAATAACTCATTCAATGAAAGGCGTTGTTAGGCTTAAAAAAAACAACAGTCTCCTGAAATCACAACATATATTTTTTCTTCCGACCTTCATGATACTTTCAAGTAATGAGCAGGACTCCAATCAAACTTGGATGCCCAAGATTCGTTCTCCTAGGTTGAAGCATTCGTTTGCAGTAACAGTTTGAGTTTTTAGGTTTCACTCTGTTTTCTCCTATATTGACAGATGCAGTTCGATCTCTAAATCAAACACAGTTTGTGCTAGCTTCTTGAAACTTGAGACAATACAGTAGTTCTACGTTCTATCTCTAAGTTTTGTTTCCTCTTGATGTAGCCTAATGCAGGGACTGCGAATAACACTTATATGGAAAGGGGTTGCCAAACTTCCAAACACTAGAGTCTCCTGAAATCTCAACATATATTTTTTCATCCAATCTTCATGATACATTCACGTAATGATCAGTACACCAATCCCACTTGGATGCCCAAGTTTAGTTCTCCTAGATTGAAGCATTCGTTTCCAGGAACAGTTTGAATTTTTAGGTTTCACCCTGTTTTCTCCTATATTGACAGATGCAGTTCGAACTCTAAATCAAACACGGTTTGTGCTAGCTTCTTGAAACTTGACACAATACAGTAGTTCTATGTTCTATCTCTAAGGTTTGTTTCGTGTTGATGTAGCCTTAAGCAGAGACTGGAGAATAACTCATTCAATGAAAGGCATTGTTAGGATGCCAAAAAACTACAGTCTCCTGAAATCACAACATATATTTTTTCTTCCGACCTTCATGATACTTTCAAGTAATGAGCAGTACACCAATCAAACTTGGATGCCCAAGTTTCGTTCTCCTAGGTTGAAGCATTCGTTTGCAGTAACAGTTTGAATTTTTACGTTCCACTCTGTTTTCTCCTATATTGACAGATGCAGTTCGAACTCTAAATCAAACACGGTTTCTGCTAGCTTCTTGAAACTTGACACAATACAGTAGTTCTACGTTCGATCTCTAAGGTTTGTTTCGTCTTGATGTAGCCTTAAGCAGAGACTGGAGAATAACTCATCAATGAAAGGCATTGTTAGGCTGCCAAAAAACTACAGTCTCCTGAAATCACAACATATATATTTTCTTCCGACCTTCATGATACTTTCAAGTAATGAGCAGTACACCAATCAAACTTGGATGCCCAAGTTTCGTTCTCCTAGGTTGAAGCATTCGTTTGCAGTAACAGTTTGAAATTTTAGGTTTCACTCTGTTTTCTCCTATATTGACAGATGCAGTTCGAACTCTAAATCAAACACAGTTTGTGCTAGCTTCTTGAAACTTGACACAATACAGTAGTTCTACGTTCTATCTCTAAGTTTTGTTTCCTCTTGATGTAGCCTAATGCAGGGACTGCGAATAACACTTATATGGAAAGGGGTTGCCAAACTTCCAAAAAATAGAGTCTCCTAAAATCTCAACATATATTTTTTCATCCAATCTTCATGATACATTCACGTAATGATCAGTACACCAATCCCACTTGGATGCCCAAGATTAGTTCTCCTAGATTGAAGCATTCGTTTCCAGGAACAGTTTGAATTTTTAGGTTTCACTCTGTTTTCTCCTATATTGACAGATGCAGTACGAACTCCAAATCAACACGGTTTCTGCTAGCTTCTTGAAACTTGAAACAATACAGTAGTTCTACGCTCTATCTCTAAGGTTTGTGTCCTCTTGATGTAGCCTTAAGCAAAGACTGGCGAATAACTCATTCAATGAAATGCGTTGTTAGGTTGCTAAAAAACTACAGTCTCCTGTAATCTCAACATATATTTTTTCTTCCGACCTTCATGATATTTTCAAGTAATGAGCAGTACACCAATCAAACTTGGATGTCCTAGTTTCGTTCTTCTAGGTTGAAGCATTCGTTTGCAGTAACAGTTTGAATTTTTAGGTTTCACTCTGTTTTCTCCTATATTGACAGATGCAGTTCGAACTCTAAATCAACACGGTTTGTGCTAGATTCTTGAAACTTGACACAATACAGTAGTTCTACGTTCTATCTCTAAGGTTTGTTTCGTCTTGATGTAGCCATAAGCAAAGACTGGAGAATAACTCATTCAATGAAATGCGTTGTTAGGTTGGCAAAAAACTACAGTCTCCTGTAATCTCAACATATATATTTTCTTCCGACCTTCATGATACTTTCAAGTAATGAGCAGTACACCAATCAAACTTGGATGCCCAAGTTTTGTTCTCCTAGGTTTAAGCATTCGTTTGCAGTAACAGTTTGAATTTTTAGGTTTCACTCTGTTTTCTCCTATATTGACAGATACAGTTCGAACTCTAAATCAAACACGGTTTGTGCTAGCTTCTTGAAACTTGACACAATACAGTAGTTCTACGTTCTATCTCTAAGTTTTGTTTCCTCTTGATGTAGCCTAATGCAGGGACTGCGAATAACACTTATATGGAAAGGGGTTGCCAAACTTCCAAACAGGAGAGTCTCCTGAAATCTCAACATATATTTTTTCATCCAATCTTCATGATACATTCACGTAATGATCAGTACACCAATCCCTCATGGATGCCCAAGTTTAGTTCTCCTAGATTGAAGCATTCGTTTCCAGGAACAGTTTGAATTTTTAGGTTTTACTCTGTTTTCTCCTATATTGACAGATGCAGTATGAACTCTAAATCAACACGGTTTGTGCTAGCTTCTTGAAACTTGACACAATACAGTTGTTCTACGTTGTATCTCTAAGGTTTGTTTCCGCTTGATGTAGCCTTAAGCAGAGACTGGAGAATAACTCATTCAATGAAAGGCGTTGTTAGGTTGCCAAAAAACTACAGTCTCCTGAAATCACAACATATATTTTTACTTCCGACCTTCATGATACTTTCAAGTAATGAGCAGTACACCAATCAAACTTGGATGCCCTAGTTTCGTTCTTCTAGGTTGAAGCATTCGTTTGCAGTAACAGTTTGAATTTTTAGGTTTCACTCTGTTTTCTCCTATATTCACAGATGCAGTTCAAACTCTAAATCAACACGGTTTGTGCTAGCTTCTTGAAACTTGACACAATACAGTAGTTCTACGTTCTATCTCTAAGGTTTGTTTCCTCTTGATGTAGCCTTAAGCAGAGACTGGAGAATAACTCATTCAATGAAAGGCATTGTTAGGCTGCCAAAAAACTACAGTCTCCTGAAGACACAACATATATTTTTTCTTCCAACCTTCATGATACTTTCAAGTAATGAGCAGTACACCAATCAAACTTGGATGCCCAAGTTTCGTTCTCCTCGGTTGAAGCATTCGTTTGCAGTAACAGTTTGAATTTTTAGGTTTCACTCTGTTTTCTCTTATATTGACAGATGCAGTTCGATCTCTAAATCAAACACAGTTTGTGCTAGCTTCTTGAAACTTGACACAATACAGTAGTTCTACGTTCTATCTCTAAGTTTTGTTTCCTCTTGATGTAGCCTAATGAAGGAACTGCGAATAACACTCATATGAAAAGAGTTGCCAAACTTCCAAACACTAGAGTCTCCTGAAATCTCAACATATATTTTTTCATCCAATCTTCATGATACATTCACGTAATGATCAGTACACCAATCCCACTTGGATGCCCAAGTTTAGTTCTCCTAGATTGAAGCATTCGTTTCCAGGAACAGTTTGAATTTTTAGGTTTCGCTCTGTATTCTCCTATATTGACAGATGCAGTCCGAACTCTAAATCAACACGATTTGTGCTAGCTTCTTGAAACTTGACACAATACAGTAGTTCTACGTTCTATCTCTGAGGTTTGGTTCCTCTTGATGTAGTCTTAAGCAAAGACTGGTGAATAACTCATTCAATGAAAGGCGTTGTTAGGTTGGCAAAAAACTACAGTCTCCTGTAATCTCAACATATATTTTTTCTTCCGACCTTCATGGTACTTTCAAGTAATGAGCAGTACACCAATCAAAGTTGGATGCCCAAGTTTTGTTCTCCTAGGTTGAAGCATTCGTTTGCAGTAACAGTTTGAATTTTCAGGTTTCACTCTGTTTTCTCCTATATTGACAGATGCAGTATGAACTCTAAATCAACACGATTTCTGCTAGATTCTTGAAACTTGACACAATACAGTAGTTCTACGTTCTATCTCTAAGGTTTGTTTCCTCTTGGTGTAGCCTCAAGCAGAGACTGGAGAATAACTCATTCAATGAAAGGCATTGTTAGGCTGCAAAAAAACTACAGTCTCCTGAAATCACAACATATATTTTTTCTCCCAACCTTCATGATACTTTCAATTAATGAGCAGTACACCAATCAAACTTGGATGCCCAAGTTTCGTTCTCCTAGATTGAAGCATTCGTTTCCAGGAACAGTTTGAATTTTTAGGTTTCGCTCTGTTTTCTCCCATATTGACAGATGCAGTACGAACTCTAAATCAACACGGTTTGTGCTAGCTTCTTGAGACTTGACACAATACAGTAGTTCTACGTTCCATCTCTATTTTTTGTTTCCTCTTGATGTAGCCTAATGCAGGGACTGCGAATAACACTTATATGGAAAGGGGTTGCCAAACTTCCAAACACTAGAGTCTCCTGAAATCTCAACATATATTTTTTCATCCAATCATCATGATACATTCACGTAATGATCAGTACACCAATCCCACTTGGATGCCCAAGATTAGTTCTCCTAGATTGAAGCATTCGTTTCCAGGAACAATTTGAATTTTTAGGTTTCACTCTGTTTTCTCCTATATTGACAGATGCAGTTCGAACTCTAAATCAAACACGGTTTGTGCTAGCTTCTTGAAACTTGACATAATACAGTAGTTCTACGATCTATCTCTAATGTTTGTTTCGTCTTTATGTAGCCTTAAGCAGAGACTGGAGAATAACTCATTCAATGAAAGGCGTTGTTAGGCTGCCAGAAAACAACAGTCTCCTGAAATCACAACATATATTTTTTTTTCCGACCTTCATGATACTTTCAAGTAATGAGCAGTACACCAATCAAACTTGGATGCCCTAGCTTCGTTCTTCTAGGTTGAAGCATTCGTTTGCAGTAACAGTATGAATTTTTAGGTTTCACTCTGTTTTCTCCTATATTGACAGATGCAGTTCGAACTCTAAATCAACACGGTTTGTGCTAGTTTCTTGAAACTTGACACAATACAGTAGTTCTACGTTCTATCTCTAAGGTTTGTTTCCTCTTGATGTAGTCTTAAGCAAAGACCGGAGAATAACTCATTCAATGAAAGGCGTTGTTAGGTTGGCAAACTACAGTCTCCTGAAATCACAACATATATTTTTTTTTCCGACCTTCATGATACTTTCAAGTAATGAGCAGTACACCAATCAAACTTGGATGCCCTAGTTTCGTTCTTCTAGGTTGAAGCATTCGTTTGCAGTAACAGTTTGAATTTTTAGGTTTCACTCTGTTTTCTCCTATATTGACAGAAATCTGTTCGAACTCTAAATCAACACTTTTTGTGCTAGCTTCTTGAAACTTGACACAATACAGTAGTTCTACGTTCTATCTCTAAGGTTTGTTTCCTCTTGATGTAGTCTTAAGCAAAGAGTGGGGAATAACTCATTCAATGAAAGGCGTTGTTAGGTTGGCAAAAAACTACAGTCTCCTGTAATCTCAACATATATTTTTTCTTCCGACCTT
>NW_027511700.1:0-22319 GCF_048772815.1 Callospermophilus lateralis
GTATCCCTAGGTACTGACTGTGGAAAAGCACTTTCATTGAGAGGGGTTGCCAATCTTCTAAGAAATTACGAGTTTCCGAAATACCAGCAAATATTTTTTCACCCAATCGTGATGATACTTGGTGGTAATGATCAGTACGCAAATCCCACTTGCCTCACCAAATTTTGTTCTTCTAGGTTGAAGCGTTCGTCTACAGTAGCAGTATAAATATTTAGGTTTCCCTCTGTTCTCTCCTATATAGATAGATGATTTTGGAACTCTAAATCCAACATGGTTTGTAGTAGCTCTTTGAAACTTGACAAAATGAAGGAGTTCTCAGTTTTGTCTCTATGGTTTGTTTCCTCTTCAAGTAGCCCTAGGCACAGACTGTGGAAATGTACTTTCATTGAGATGGGTTGAGAAGCTTCTAAGAAATAACGAGTTTCAGAAATAGCAGCAAATATTTTTTCACCCAATCTTGATGATACTTGGTGGTAATGATCAGGACACAAATCCCACTTGGCTCACCAAATTTTGTTCTTCTAGGTTGAAGCGTTCGGCTACAGTAGCAGTTTTTATATTTATGTTTCCCTCTTCTCTCCTATATAAATAGATGAATTTGGAACTCTAAATCCAACATGGTTTATAGTAGCTCTTTGAAACGTGACAAAATAAAGGAGTTCTCAGTTTTGTCTCTATGGTTTGTTTCCTCTTCCAGTAGCCCTAGGCACAGACTGTGGAAAAGCACTTTCATTGAGAGGAGTTGCCAAGCTTCTAAGAAATAACGAGTTTCCGAAATACCAGCAAATATTTTTTCACCCAAACTTGATGATACTTGGTGGTAATGATCAGTACACAAATCCCAATTGGCTCACCAAATTTTGTTCTTCTAGTTTGAGGCTTTCTTCTACAGTAGCAGTTTTTATAGTGAGGTTTCCCTCTGTTCTCTCATATATAGATAGATGAATTTGGAACTCTAAATCCAACATGGTTTGTAGTAGCTCCTTGAAACTTGACAAAATAAAGGAGTTCTCAGTTTTGTCTCTATGGTTTGTTTCCTCTTCAAGTAGCCCTAGGCACAGACTGTGGAAATGTCCTTTCATTGAGATGGGTTGAGAAGCTTCTAAGAAATAACGAGTTTCCGAAATACCAGCAAATATTTTTTCACCCAATCTTGATGATACTTGGTGGTAATGATCAGTACACAAATCCCACTTGGCTCACCAAATTTTGTTCTTCTAGGTTGAAGCGTTCGTCTACAGTTGCAGTTTTTATATTTAGGTTTCCCTCTTCTCTCCTATATACATAGATGAATTTGGAACTCTAAATCCAACATGGTTTATAGTAGCTCTTTGAAACTTGACAAAATAAAGGAGTTCTCAGTTTTGTCTCTATGGTTTGTTTCCTCTTCCAGTAGCCCTAGACACAGACTGTGGAAATGTACTTTCATTGAGATGGGTTGAGAAGCTTCTAAGAAATAACGAGTCTCCGAAATACCAGCAAATATTTTTTCACCCAAACTTGATGATACTTGGTGGTAATGATCAGTACACAAATCCCACTTGGCTCACCAAATTTTGTTCTTCTAGTTTGAAGCTTTCATCTACAGTAGCAGTTTTTATATTTAGTTTCCCTCTGTTCTCTCCTATAAAGATAGATGAATTTGGAACTCTAAATCCAACATGGTTTGTAATAGCTCTTTGAAACTTGATAAAATAAAAATTCTCAGTTTTGTCTCTATGGTTTGTTTCCTCTTCAAGTAGTCCTAGGCACAGACTGTGGAAAGCACTTTCACTGAGATGGGTTGCCAAGCTTCTAAGAAATAACGAGTTTCCGAAATACCAGCAAATTTTTTTTCACCCAATCTTGATGATACTTGGTGGTAATGATCAGTACACAAATCCCACTTGGCTCACCAAATATTGTTCTTCTAGGTTGATGCGTTCGTCTACAGTAGCAGTTTTTATAGTTAGGTTTCCCTCTGTTCTCTCATATATAGATAGTTGAATTTGGAACTCTAAATACAACATGGTTTGTAGTATCTCCTTGAAACATGAAAAAAAAAAGGAGTTCTGAGTTTTGTCTCTATGGTTTGTTTCCTCTTCAAGTAGCCCTATGCACAGCCTGTGGAAAAGCACTTTCATTGAGAGGGGTTGCCAAGCTTCTACGAAATTCCGATTTTTCGAAATACCAGCAAAAATTTTCTCACCCAATCTTGATGATTCTTGATGGTAATGATCAGTACACAAATCCCACTTGGCTCACCAAATTTTGTACTTCTAGGTTGAAGCGTTCGTCTACAGTAGCAGTTTTTATATTTTGTTTCCCTCTGTTCTCTCCTATATAAATAGATGAATTTGGAACTCTAAATCCAACATAGTTTATAGTAGCTCTTTGAAACTTGACAAAATAAAGGAGTTCTCAGTTTTGTCTCTACGGTTTGTTTCCTCTTCCAGTAGCCTTAGGCACAGACTGTGGAAAAGCACTTTCATTGAGAGGGGTTGCCAAGCTTCTAAGAAATAACGAGTTTCCGAAATACCAGCCAATATTTTTTACCCAATCTTGATGATACTTCGTGGTAATGATCAGTACACAAATCCCACTTGGCTCACCAAATTTTGTTCTTCTAGGTTGAAGCGTTCGTCTACAGTAGCAGTTTTTATATTTAGGTTTCCGACTGTTCTCTCCTATATAGATAGTTGATTTTGGAACTCTAAATCCAACATGGTTTGTAGTAGCTCTTTGAAACTTGACAAAATGAAGGAGTTCTCAGTTTTCTCTCTATGGTTTGTTTCCTTTTCAATTAGCCCTAGGCACAGACTGTGGAAATGTACTTTCATTGAGATGAGTTGAGAAGCTTCTAAGAAATAACGAGTTTCCGAAATACCAGCAAATATTTTTTCACCCAAACTTGATGATACTTGGTGGTAATGATCAGTACACAAATCCCAATTGGCTCACCAAATTTTGTTCTTCTAGGTTGATGCATTCGTCTACAGTAGCAGTTCTTATAGTGAGGTTTCCCTCTGTTCTCTCATATATAGATAGATGAATTTGGAACTCTAAATCCCACATGGTTTGTAGTAGCTCCTTGAAACTTGAAAAAATAAAGGAGTTCTCAGTTTTGTCTCTATGGTTTGTTTCCTCTTCAAGTAGCCCTAGGCACAGTCTGTGGAAAAGCACTTTCATTGAGAGGGGTTGCCAACTTCTAAGACATTACGAGTTTCCGAAATACCAGCAAATATTTTTTCACCCAATCTTGATGATACTTGGTGGTAATTATCAGCACACAAATCCCACTTGGCTCACCAAATTTTGTTCTTCTAGGTTGAAGCGTTCGTCTACAGTAGCAGTTTTTATATTTAGGTTTCCCTCTGTTCTCTCCTATATAGATAGATGAATTTGGAACTCTAAATCCAACATAGTTTGTAGTAGCTCTTTGAAACTTGACAAAATAAAGGAGTTCTCAGTTTTGTCTCTATGGTTTGTTTCCTCTTCAAGTAGCCCTAGGCACAGTCTGTGGAAAAGCACTTTCATTGAGAGGGGTAGCCAAGCTTCTAAGAAATTACGAGTTTCCGAAATACCAGCAAATATTTTTTTACCCAATCTTGATGATACTTGGTGGTAATGATAAGTACACAAATCCCACTTGGCTCACCAAATTTTGTTCTTCTAGGTTGAAGCGTTCGTCTACAGTAGCAGTTTTTATATTTAGGTTTCCCTCTGTTCTCTCCTATATAGATAGATGATTTTGGAACTCTAAATCCAACATCGTTTGTAGTAGCTCTTTGAAACTTGACAAAATGAAGGAGTTCCCAGTTTTCTCTCTATGGTTTGTTTCTTCTTCAAGTAGCCCTAGGCACAGACTGTGGAAAAGCACTTTCATTGAGAGGGGTTGCCAAGCTTCTAAGAACATACGGGTTTCCGAAATACCAGCAAATATTTTTTCACCCAATCTTGATGATACTTGGTGGTAATGATCAGTACACAAATCCCACTTGGCTCACCAAATTTAGCTTCTAGGTTGATCCGTTCGTCTACAGTAGCAGTTTTTATAGTTAGGTTTCCCTCTGTTCTCTCATATATAGATAGATGAATTTGGAACACTAAATCCAACATGGTTTGTAGTAGCTCCTTGAAACTTGAAAAAATAAAGGAGTTCTCAGTTTTGTCTCTATGGTTTGTTTCCTCTTCAAGTAGCCCTAGGCACAGACTGTCTAAAAGCACTTTCATTGAGAGGGGTTGCCAAGCTTCTAAGAAATTACGATTTTCCGAAATACCAGCAAATATTTTTTCACCCAATCTTGATGATACTTGGTGGTAATGATCAGTACACAAATCCCACTTGGCTCACCAAATTTTGTACTTCTAGGTTGAAGCGTACGTCTACAGTAGCAGTTTTTATATTTAGGTTTCCCTCTGTTCTCTCCTATATAAATAGATGAATTTGGAACTCTAAATCCAACATGGTTTATAGTAGCTCTTTGAAACTTGACAAAATAAAGGACTTCTCAGTTTTGTCTCTATGGTTTGTTTCCTCTTCCAATAGCCCTAGGCACTGACTGTGGAAAAGCACTTTCATTGAGAGGGGTTGCCAATCTTCTAAGAAATTACGAGTTTCCGAAATACCAGCAAATATTTTTTCACCCAATCTTGATGATACTTGGTGGTAATTATCAGTACACAAATCCCACTTGGCTCACCAAATTTTGTTCTTCTAGGTTGAAGCGTTCGTCTACAGTAGCAGTTTTTATATTTAGGTTTCCCTCTGTTCTCTCCTATATAAATAGATGATTTTGGAACTCTAAATCCAACATGGTTTGTAGTAGCTCTTTGAAACTGGACAAAATGAAGGAGTTCTCAGTTTTGTCTCTATGGTTTGTTTCCTCTTCAAGTAGCCCTAGGCACAGACTGTGGAAATGTACTTTCATTGTGATGGGTTGAGAAGCTTCTAAGAAATAACGAGTTTCCGAAATACCAGCAAATATTTTTTCACCCAATCTTGATGATACTTGGTGGTAATGATCAGTACACAAATCCCACTTGGCTCACCAAATTTTGTTCTTCTAGGTTGAAGCGTTCGTCTACAGTAGCAATTTTTATATTTTGTTTCCCTCCGTTCTCTCCTATATAAATAGATGAATTTGGAACTCTAAATCCAACATGGTTTACAGTAGCTCTTTGAAACTTGACAAAACAAAGGAGTTCTCAGTTTTGTCTCTATGGTTTGTTTCCTCTTCCAGTAGAACTAGGCACAGACTGTGGAAAAGCACTTTCATTGAGAGGGGTTGCCAAGCTTCTAAGAAATAACGAGTTTCCGAAATACCAGCAAATATTTTTTACCCACTCTTGATGATACTTGGTGGTAATGATCAGTACACAAATCCCACTTGGCTCACCAAATTTTGTTCTTCTAGGTTGAAGCGTTCGTCTACAGTAGCAGTTTTTATATTTAGGTTTCCCTCTGTTCTCTCCTATATAAATAGATGATTTTGGAACTCTAAATCCAACATGGTTTGTAGTAGCTCTTTGAAACTTGACAAAATGAAGGAGTTTTCAGTTTTCTCTCTATGGTTTGTTTCCTCTTCAAGTAGCCCTAGGCACAGACTGTGGAAATGTACTTTCATTGAGATGGGTTGAGAAGCTTCTAAGAAATAACGAGTTTCCGAAATACCAGCAAATATTTTTTCACCCAATCTTGATGATACTTGGTGGTAATGATAAGGACACAAATCCCACTTGGCTCACCAAATTTTGTTCTTCTAGGTTGAAGCGTTCGTCTACAGTAGCAGTTTTTATATTTAGGTTTCCCTCTTCTCTCCTATATAAATAGATGAATTTGAAACTCTAAATCCAACATGGTTTATAGTAGCTCTTTGAAACTTGACAAAATAAAGGAGTTCTCAGTTTTGTCTCTATGGTTTGTTTCCTCTTCCAGTAGCCCTAGACACAGACTGTGCAAATGTACTTTCATTGAGATGGGTTGAGAAGCTTCTAAGAAATAACGAGTTTCCGAAATACCAGCAAATATTTTTTCACCCAAACTTGATGATAGTTGGTGGTAAGGATCAGTACACAAATCCCACTTGGCTCACCAAATTTTGTTCTTCTAGTTTGAAGCTTTCATCTACAGTAGCAATTTTTATATTTAGTTTCCCTCTGTTCTCTCCTATATAGATAGATGAATTTGGAACTCTAAATCCAACATGGTTTGTAGTAGCTCTTTGAAACTTGATAAAATAAAAATTCTCAGTTTTGTCTCTATGGTTTGTTTCCTCTTCAAGTAGTCCTAGGCACAGACTGTGGAAAGCACTTTCACTGAGTTGGTTTGCCAAGCTTCTAAGAAATAACGAGTTTCCGAAATACCAGCAAATATTTTTTCACCCAATCTTGATGATACTTGGTGGTAATGATCAGTACACAAATCCCACTTGGCTCACCAAATTTTGTTCTTCTAGGTTGATGCGTTCGTCTACAGTAGCAGTTTTAGTAGTTAGTTTTCCCTCTGTTCTCTCATATATAGATAGTTGAATTTGGAACTCTAAATACAACATGGTTTGTAGTATCTCCTTGAAACTTGAAAAAATAAAGGAGTTCTCAGTTTTGTCTCTATGGTTTGTTTCCTCTTCAAGTAGCCCTATGCACAGACTGTGGAAAAGCACTTTCATTGAGAGGGGTTTCCAAGCTTCTACGAAATTCCGATTTTCCGAAATACCAGCAAAAATTTTTTCACCCAATCTTGATGATTCTTGATGGTAATGATCAGTACAAAAATCCCACTTGGCTCACCAAATTTTTTACTTCTAGGTTGAAGCGTTCGTCTACAGTAGCAGTTTTTATATTTTGTTTCCCTCTGTTCTCTCCTATATAAATAGATGAATTTGGAACTCTAAATCCAACATAGTTTATAGTAGCTCTTTTAAACTTGACAAAATAAAGGAGTTCTCAGTTTTGTCTCTATGGTTTGTTTCCTCTTCCAGTAGCCCTAGGCACAGACTGTGGAAAAGCACTTTCATTGAGAGGGGTTGCCAAGCTTCTAAGAAATAACGAGTTTCCGAAATACCAGCAAATATTTTTTACCCAATCTTGATGATACTTCGTGGTAATGATCAGTACACAAATCCCACTTGGCTCACCAAATTTTGTTCTTCTAGTTTGAAGCGTTCGTCTACAGTAGCAGTTTTTATATTTAGGTTTCCCTCTGTTCTCTCCTATATAGATAGTTGATTTTGGAACTCTAAATCCAACATGGTTTGTAGTAGCTCTTTGAAACTTGACAAAATGAAGGAGTTGTCAGTTTTCTCTCTATGGTTTGTTTCTTCTTCAAGTAGCCCTAGGCACAGACTGTGGAAATGTACTTTCATTGAGATGAGTTGAGAAGCTTCTAAGAAATAACGAGTTTCCGAAATACCAGCAAATATTTTTTCACCCAAACTTGATGATACCTGGTGGTAATGATCAGTACACAAATCCCAATTGGCTCACCAAATTTTGTTCTTCTAGTTTAAGGCATTCGTCTACAGTAGCAGTTTTTATATTTAGTTTCCCTCTGTTCTCTCCTATATAGATAGATGAATTTGGACCTCTAAATCCAACATGGTTTGTAGTAGCTCTTGAAACTTGATAAAATAAAAAAGTTCTCAGTTTTGTCTCTATGGTTTGTTTCCTCTTCAAGTAGTCCTAGGCACTGACTGTGGAAAGCACTTTCACTGAGATGGGTTGCCAAGCTTCTACGAAATAACGAGTTTCCGAAATACCAGCAAATATTTTTTCACAGAATCTTGATGATACTTGGTGGTAATGATCAGTACACAAATCCCACTTGGCTCACCAAATTTTGTTCTTCTAGTTTGTGGCTTTCGTCTACAGTAGCAGTTTTTATATTTTGTTTCCCTCTGTTTTCTCCTGTATAGATAGATGAATTTGGAACTCTAAATCCAACATGGTTTGTAGTAGCTCTTTGAAACTTGGTAAAATAAAAAAGTTCTCAGTTTTGTCTCTATGGTTTGTTTCCTCTTCAAGTAGTCCTAGGCAAAGACTGTGGAAAGCACTTTCACTGAGATGGGTTGCCAAGCTTCTAAGAAATAACGAGTTTCCGAAATACCAGCAAATATATTTTCACCCAATCTTGATGATACTTGTTGCTAATGATCAGTACACAAATCACACTTGGCTCACCAAATTTTGTTCTTCTAGGTTAATGCATTCGTCTACAGTAGCAGTTTTTATAGTGAGGTTTTCCTCTGTTCTCCCATATATAGATAGATGAATTTGGAACTCTAAATCCACAATGGTTTGTAGTAGCTCCTTGAAACTTGAAAAAATAAAGGAGTTCTCAGTTTTGTCTCTATGGTTTGTTTCCTCTTCAAGTAGCCTTTGGCACAGACCGTTCAAAAGCACTTTCATTGAGAGGGGTTGCCAAGCTTCTAAGACATTACGAGTTTCCGAAATACCAGCAAATATTTTTTCACCCAATCTTGATGATACTTGGTGGTAATGATCAGCACACAAATCCCACTTGGCTCACCAAATTTTGTTCTTCTAGGTTGAAGCGTTCGTCTACAGTATCAGTTTTTATATTTAGGTTTCCCTCTGTTCTCTCCTATATAGATAGATGAATTTGGAACTCTAAATCCAACATAGTTTGTAGTAGCTCCTTGAAACTTGAAAAAATAAAGGAGTTCTCAGTTTTGTCTCTATGGTTTGTTTCCTCTTCAAGTAGCCCTAGGCACAGACTGTGGAAAAGCAGTTTCATTGAGAGGGGTTGCCAAGCTTCTAAGAAATTACGATTTTCCGAAATACCAGCAACTATTTTTTCACCCAATCTTGATGATACTTGGTGGTAATGATCAGTACACAAATTCCACTTGGCTCACCAAATTTTGTACTTCTAGGTTGAAGCATTCGTCTACAGTAGCAGTTTTTATATTTAGGTTTCCCTCTGTTCTCTCCTACATAAATAGATGAATTTGGAACTCTAAATCCAACATGGTTTATAGTAGCTCTTTGAAACTTGAAAAAATATAGGAGTTCTCAGTTTTGTCTCTATGGTTTGTTTCCTCTTCCAGTAGCCCTAGACACTGACTGTGGAAAAGCACTTTCATTGAGAGGGGTTGCCAATCTTCTAAGAAATTACGAGTTTCCGAAATACCAGCAAATATTTTTTCACCCAATATTAATGATACTTGGTGGCAATGATCAGTACACAAATCCCACTTGGCTCACCAAATTTTGTTCTTCTAGGTTGAAGCGTTCGTCTACAGTAGCAGTTTTTATATTTAGGTTTCCCTCTGTTCTCTCCTATATAGATAGATGATTTTGGAACTCTAAATGCAACATGGTTTGTAGTAGCTCTTTGAAACTTGACAAAATAAAGAATTCTGAGTTTTGTCTCTATGGTTTGTTTCCTCTTCAAGTAGCCCTAGGCACAGACTGTGGAAAAGCACTTTCATTGAGATGGGTTGAGAAGCTTCTAAGAAATAACGAGTTTCTGAAATACCAGCAAATATTTTTTCACCCAAACTTGATGATACTTGGTGGTAATGATCAGTACACAAATCCCACTTGGCTCACCAAATTTTGTTCTTCTAGTTTGAAGCTTTCGTCTACAGTAGCAGTTTTTATATTTAGGTTTCCCTCTGTTCTCTCCTATATAGATAGATGAATTTGGAACTCTAAATCCAACATGGTTTGTAATAGCTCTTTGAAACTTGATAAAATAAAAACGTTTTCAGTTTTGTCTCTATGGTTTGTTTCCTCTTCAAGTAGTCCTAGGCACAGACTGTGAAAAGCACTTTCACTGAGATTTGTTGCCAAGCTTCTAAGAAATAACGAGTTTCCAAAATACCAGCAAATATTTTTTCACCCAATCTTGATTATACTTGGAGGAAATGATCAGTACACAAATCCCACTTGGCTCACCAAATTTTGTTCTTCTAGGTTGAAGCGTTCGTCTACAGTAGCAGTTTTTATAGTTAGGTTTCCCTCTGTTCTCTCATATATAGATAGAAGAATTTGGAACTCTAAATCCAACATGGTTTGTAGTAGCTCTTTGAAACTTTACAAAATAAAGGAGTTCTCAGTTTTGTCTCTATGGTTTGTTTCCTCTTCAAGTAGCCCTAGGCACAGACTGTGGAAAAGCACTTTCATTGAGAGGGGTTGCCAAGCTTCTTAGAAATTACGATTTTCCGAAATACCAGCAAATATTTTTCACCCAATCTTGATGATACTTGGTGGTAATGATCAGTACACAAATCCCACTTGGCTCACCAAATTTTGTTCTTCTAGGTTGAAGCGTTCGTCTACAGTAGCAGTTTTTATATTTAGGTTTCCCTCTGTTCTCTCCTATATAAATAGATGATTTTGGAACTCTAAATCCAACATGGTTTGTAGTAGCTCTTTGAAACTGGACAAAATGAAGGAGTTCTCAGTTTTGTCTCTATGGTTTGTTTCCTCTTCAAGTAGCCCTAGGCACAGACTGTGGAAATGTACTTTCATTGAGATGGGTTGAGAAGCTTCTAAGAAATAACGAGTTTCCGAAATACCAGCAAATATTTTTTCACCCAATCTTGATGATACTTGGTGGTAATGATCAGGACACAAATCCCACTTGGCTCACCAAATTTTGTTCTTCTAGGTTCAAGCGTTCGTCTACAGTAGCAATTTTTATATTTTGTTTCCCTCCGTTCTCTCCTATATAAATAGATGAATTTGGAACTCTAAATCCAACATGGTTTACAGTAGCTCTTTGAAACTTGACAAAATAAGGAGTTCTCCGTTTTGTCTCTATGGTTTGTTTGCTCTTCCATTAGCCCTAGGCACAGACTGTGGAAAAGCACTTTCATTGAGAGGGGTTGCCAAGCTTCTAAGAAATAACGAGTTTCCGAAATACCAGCAAATATTTTTTCACCAAATCTTGATGATACTTGGTGTTAATGATCAGTGCACAAATCCCACTTGGCTCACCAAATTTTGTTCTTCTAGGTTGAAGCGTTCGTCTACAGTAGCAGTTTTTATATTTAGGTTTCCCTCTGTTCTCTTGTATATAGATAGATGATTTTGGAACTCTAAATCCAACATGGTTCGTAGTAGCTCTCTGAAACTTGACAAAATGAAGGAGTTCTCAGTTTTGTCTCTATGGTTTGTTTCCTCTTCAAGTAGCCCTAGGCACAGACTGTGGAAATGTACTTTCATTGAGATGGGATGAGAGGCTTCTAAGAAATAACGAGTTTCCGAAATACCAGCAAATATTTTTTCACCCAAACTTGATGATACTTGGTGGTAATGATCAGTACACAAATCCCACTTGGCTCACCAACTTTTGTTCTTCTAGTTTGAAGCGTTCGTCTACAGTAGCAGTTTTTATATTTAGGTTTCCCTCTGTTCTCTCCTATATAGATGAAGAATTTTAACTCTAAATCCAACATGGTTTGTAGTAGCTCTTTGAAACTTGATAAAATAAAAAAGTTCTCAGTTTTGTCTCTATGGTTTGTTTCCTCTTCAAGTAGTCCTAGGCACAGACTGTGGAAAGCACTTTCACTGAGATGGGTTTCCAAGCTTCTAAGAAATAACGAGATTCCAAAATACCAGCAAATATTTTTTCACCCAATCTTGATGATACTTGGTGGTAATGATCAGTACACAAATCTCACTTGGCTCACCAAATTTTGTTCTTCTAGGTTGATGCGTTCGTCTACAGTAGCAGTTTTTATGTTTAGGTTTCCCTCTGTTCTCTCATATATAGATAGATGAATTTGGAACTCTAAATCCAACATGGTTTGTAGTAGCTCCTTGAAAGTTTATAAAATAAAGGAGTTCTCAGTTTTGTCTTTATGGTTTGTTTCCTCTTCAAGTAGTCCTAGGCACAGACTGTGGAAAGCACTTTCACTGAGATGGGTTGCCAAGTTTTTAAGAAATAACCAGTTTCCAAAATACCAGCAAAGATTTTTTCACCCAATCTTGATGATACATGGTGGTAATGATCAGTACACAAATCCCACTTGGCTCCCCATATTTTGTTCTTCTAGGTTGATGCGTTCGTCTACAGTAGCAGCTTTTATACTTAGGATTCCCTCTGTTGTCTCATATATAGATAGATGAATTTGGAACTCTAAATCCAACATGGTTTGTAGTAGCTCCTTGAACCTTGATAAAATAAAGGAGTTCTCAGTTTTGTCTCTATGGTTTGTTTCCTCTTCAAGTAGCCCTAGGCACAGACTGTGGAAAAGCACTTTCATTGAGATGGGTTGAGAAGCTTCTAAGAAATAACGAGTTTCTGAAATACCAGCAAATATTTTTTCACCCAATCTTGATGATACTTGGTGGTAATGATCAGTACACAAATCCCACTTGGCTCACCAAATTTTGTTCTTCTAGTTTGAAGCTTTCGTCTACAGTAGCAGTTTTTATATTTAGGTTTCCCTCTGTTCTCTCCTATATAGATAGATGAATTTGGAACTCTAAATCCAACATGGTTTGTAATAGCTCTTTGAAACTTGATAAAATAAAAACGTTCTCAGTTTTGTCTCTATGGTTTGTTTCCTCTTCAAGTAGTCCTAGGCACAGACTGTGAAAAGCACTTTCACTGAGATTTGTTGCCAAGCTTCTAAGAAATAACGAGTTTCCAAAATACCAGCAAATATTTTTTCACCCAATCTTGATTATACTTGGAGGTAATGATCAGTACACAAATCCCACTTGGCTCACCAAATTTTGTTCTTCTAGGTTGATGCGTTCGTCTACAGTAGCAGTTTTTATAGTTAGGTTTCCCTCTGTTCTCTCTTATATAGATAGATGAATTTGGAACTCTAAATCCAACATGGTTTGTAGTAGCTCTTTGAAACTTGACAAAATAAAAAAGTTCTCAGTTTTGTATCTATGGATTGTTTCCTCTTCAAGTAGCCCTAGGCACAGACTGTGGAAAAGCACTTTCATTGAGAGGGGTTGCCAAGCTTCTTAGAAATTACGATTTTCCGAAATACCAGCAAATATTTTTCACGGAATCTTGATGATACTTGGTGGTAATGATCAGTGCACAAATCCAACTTGGCTCACCAATTTTGTTCTTCTAGGTTGAAGCGTTCGTCTACAGTAGCAGTTTTTATATTTAGGTTTTACTCTGTTCTCTCATATATAGATAGATGAATTTGGAACTCTAAATCCAATATGGTTTGTAGTCGCTCTTTGAAACATGACAAAATAAAGGAGTTCTCAGTTTTGTCTCTATGGTTTGTTTCCTCTTCAAGTAGTCCTAGGCACAGACTGTGGAAAGCACTTTCACTGAGATGGGTTGCCAAGCTTCTAAGAAATAACGAGATTCCAAAATACCAGCAAATATTTTTTCAACCAATCTTGATGATACTTGGTGGTAATGATCAGTACACAAATCCCACTTGACTCACCAAATTTTGTTCTTCTAGGTTGATGCGTTCGTCTACAGTAGCAGTTTTTATGTTTAGGTTTCCCTCTGTTCTCTCATATATAGATAGATGAATTTGGAACTCTAAATCCAACATGGTTTGTAGTAGCTCCTTGAAAGTTTATGAAATAAAGGTGTTCTAAGTTTTGTCTTTATGGTTTGTTTCCTCTTCAAGTAGTCCTAGGCACAGACTGTGGAAAGCACTTTCATTGAGATGGGTTGCCAAGTTTCTAAGAAATAACGAGTTTCCAAAATACCAGCAAAGATTTTTTCACCCAATCTTGATGATACTTGGTGGTAATGATCAGTACACAAATCCCACTTGGCTCCCCAAATTTTGTTCTTCTAGGTTGATGCGTTCGTCTACAGTAGCAGCTTTTATACTTAGGATTCCCTCTGTTCTCTCATATATAGATAGATGAATTTGGAACTCTAAATCCAACATGGTTTGTAGTAGCTCCTTGAACCTTGAAAAAATAAAGGAGTTCTCAGTTTTGTCTCGATGGTTTGTTTCCTCTTCAAGTAACCCTAGGACAGACTGTGGAAAAGCACATTCATTCAGAGGGGTTGCCAAGCTTCTTAGAAATTACGAGTTTCCCAAATACCAGCAAATATTTTTCACCCAATCTTGATGATAATTGGTGGTAATGATCAGTACACAAATCCCACTTGGCTCACCAAATTTTGTTCTTCTATTTTGAAGCGTTCGTCTACAGTAGCAGTTTTTATATTTAGGTTTCCCTCTGTTCTCTCCTATATAGATAGATGATTTTGGAACTCTAAATCCAACATGGTTAGTCGAAGCTCTTTGAAACTTGACAAAATGAAGGAGTTCTCAGTTTTGTCTCTATGGTTTGTTTCCTCTTCAAGTAGCCCTAGGCACAGACTGTGGAAATGTACTTTCATTGAGATGGGATGAGAAGCTTCTAAGAAATAACGAGTTTCCGAAATACCAGCAAATATTTTTTCACCCAAACTTGATGATACTTGGTGGTAATGATCAGTACACAAATCCCACTTGGCTCACCAAATTTTGTTCTTCTAGTTTGAAGCGTTCGTCTACAGTAGCAGTTTTTATATTTAGGTTTCCCTCTGTTCTCTCCTATATAGATGAAGAATTTTAACTCTAAATCCAACATGGTTTGTAGTAGCTCTTTGAAACTTGATAAAATAAAAAAGTTCTCAGTTTTGTCTCTATGGTTTGTTTCCTCTTCAAGTAGTTTTAGGCACAGACTGTGGAAAGCACTTTCACTGAGATGGGTTGCCAAGCTTCTAAGAAATAACGAGATTCCAAAATACCAGCAAATATTTTTTCACCCAATCTTGATGATACTTGGTGGTAATGATCAGTACTCAAATCCCACTTGGCTCACCAAATTTTGTTCTTCTAGGTTGATGCGTTCGTCTACAGTAGCAGTTTTTATGTTTAGGTTTCCCTCTGTTCTCTCATATATAGATAGATGAATTTGGAACTCTAAATCCAACATGGTTTGTAGTAGCTCCTTGAAAGTTTATAAAATAAAGGAGTTCTCAGTTTTGTCTCTATGGTTCGTTTCCTCTTCAAGTAGCCCTAGGCACACACTGTGGAAAAGCACTTTCATTGAGAGGGGTTGCCAAGCTTCTAAGAAATTACGAGTTTCCGAAATACCAGCAAATATTTTTTCACCCAAACTTGATGATACTTGGTGGTAATGATCAGTACACAAATCCCACTTGGCTCACCAAATTTTGTTCTTCTAGGTTGAAGCGTTCGTCTACAGTAGCAGTTTTTATATTTAGGTTTCGCTCTGTTCTCTCATATATAAGTATATGAATTTGGAACACTAAATCCAACATGGTTTATAGTAGCTCTTTGAAACTTGACAAAATAAAGGAGTTCTCAGTTTTGTCTCTATGGTTTTTTTCCTCTTCCAGTAGCCCTAGGCACAGACTGTGGAAAAGCACTTTCATTGAGCGGGGTTGCCAAGCTTCTAAGAAATAACGATTTTCCGAAATAACAGCAAATATTTTTTAGCCAATCTTGATGTTACTTGTTGGTAATGATCAGTACACAAATCCCACTTGGCTCACCAAATTTTGTTCTTCTAGGTTGAAGCGTTCGTCTACAGGAGCAATTTTTATATTTAGGTTTCCCTCTGTTCTCTGCTATATAGATAGATGAATTTGGAACTCTAAATCCAACATGGTTTGTAGTAGCTCTTGAAACTTGACAAAATAAAGGAATTCTCAGTTTTGTCTCTATGGTTTGTTTCCTCTTCAAGTAGCCCTAGGCACAGACTGTGGAAAGCACTTTCATTGAGATGGGTTGCCAAGCTTCTAAGAAATAACGAGTTTCCGAAATACCAGCAAATATTTTTTCACCCAATCTTGATGATACTTGGTGGTAATGATCAGTACACAAATCACACTTGGCTTACGAAATTTTGTTCTTCTAGGTTGATGCATTCGTCTACAGTAGCAGTTTGTATAGTTAGGTTTCACACTGTTCTCTCATATATAGATAGATGAATTTGGAACTCTAAATCCAACATGGTTTGTAGTAGCTCTTTGAAACTTGAAAAAATAAAGGAGTTCTCATTTTTTTTCTTTATGGTTTGTTTCCTCTTCCAGTAGCCCTAGGCACAGACTGTGAAAAGCACTTTCATTGAGATGGGTTGCCAAGCTTCTAAGAAATAACGAGTTTCCAAAAAACCAGCAAATATATTTTCACCCAATCTTGATGATACTTGGTGGTAATGATCAGTACACAAATCCCACTTGGCTCACCAAATTTTGTTCTTCTAGGTTGAAGCATTCGTCTACAGGAGCAGTTTTTATATTTAGGTTTCCGTGTGTTCTCTCCTATATAGATAGATGAATTTGGAACTCTAAATCCAACATGGTGTGTAGTAGCTCTTTGAAACTTGAAAAATAAAGGAGTTCTCAGTTTTGTCTCTATGGTTTGTTTCCTCTTCAAGTAGCCCTAGGCACAGACTGTGGAAAAGCACTTTCATTGAGAGGGTTTGCCAAGCTTCTTAGAAATTAAGAGTTTCCGAAATACCAGCAAATATTTTTCACCCAATCTTGATGATACTTGGTGGTAATGATGAGCACACAAATCCCACTTGGCTCACCAAATTTTGTTCTTCTAGGTTGATGCGTTCGTCTACAGTAGCAGTTTTTATGTTTAGGTTTCCCTCTGTTCTCTCATATATAGATAGATGAATTTGGAACTCTAAATCCAACATGGTTTGTAGTAGCTCCTTGAAAGTTTATGAAATAAAGGTGTTCTAAGTTTTGTCTTTATGGTTTGTTTCCTCTTCAAGTAGTCCTAGGCACAGACTGTGGAAAGCACTTTCATTGAGATGGGTTGCCAAGTTTCTAAGAAATAACGAGTTTCCAAAATACCAGCAAAGATTTTTTCACCCAATCTTGATGATACTTGGTGGTAATGATCAGTACACAAATCCCACTTGGCTCCCCACATTTTGTTCTTCTAGGTTGATGCGTTCGTCTACAGTAGCAGCTTTTATACTTAGGTTTCCCTCTGTTCTCTCATATATAGATAGACGAATTTGGAACTCTAAATCCAACATGGTTTGTAGTAGCTCCTTGAACCTTGAAAAAATAAAGGAGTTCTCAGTTTTGTCTCGATGGTTTGTTTCCTCTTCAAGTAACCCTAGGCACAGACTGTGGAAAAGCACATTCATTCAGAGGGGTTGCCAAGCTTCTTAGAAATTACGAGTTTCCCAAATACCAGCAAATATTTTTCACCCAATCTTGATGATAATTGGTGGTAATGATCAGTACACAAATCCCACTTGGCTCACCAAATTTTGTTCTTCTATTTTGAAGCGTTCGTCTACAGTAGCAGTTTTTATATTTAGGTTTCCCTCTGTTCTCTCCTATATAGATAGATGATTTTGGAACTCTAAATCCAACATGGTTAGTCGAAGCTCTTTGAAACTTGACAAAATGAAGGAGTTCTCAGTTTTGTCTCTATGGTTTGTTTCCTCTTCAAGTAGCCCTAGGCACAGACTGTGGAAATGTACTTTCTTTGAGATGGGATGAGAAGCTTCTAAGAAATAACGAGTTTCCGAAATACCAGCAAATATTTTTTCACCCAAACTTGATGATACTTGGTGGTAATGATCAGTACACAAATCCCACTTGGCTCACCAAATTTTGTTCTTCTAGTTTGAAGCGTTCGTCTACAGTAGCAGTTTTAATATTTAGGTTTCCCTCTGTTCTCTCCTATATAGATGAAGAATTTTAACTCTAAATCCAACATGGTTTGTAGTAGCTCTTTGAAACTTGATAAAATAAAAAAGTTCTCAGTTTTGTCTCTATGGTTTGTTTCCTCTTCAAGTAGTCCTAGGCACAGACTGTGGAAAGAACTTTCACTGAGATGGGTTGCCAAGCTTCTAAGAAATAACGAGATTCCAAAATACCAGCAAAAATTTTTTCACCCAATCTTGATGATACTTGGTGGTAATGATCAGTACACAAATCCCACTTGGCTCACCAAACTTTGTTCTTCTAGTTTGATGCGTTCGTCTACAGTAGCAGTTTTTATGTTTAGGTTTCCCTCTGTTCTCTCATATATAGATAGATGAATTTGGAACTCTAAATCCAACATGGTTTGTAGTAGCTCCTTGAAAGTTTATAAAATAAAGGAGTTCTCAGTTTTGTCTGTATGGTTCGTTTCCTCTTCAAGTAGCTCTAGGCACACACTGTGGAAAAGCACTTTCATTGAGAGGGGTTGCCAAGCTTCTTAGAAATTAAGAGTTTCCGAAATACCAGCAAATATTTTTCACCCAATCTTGATGATACTTGGTGGTAATGATCAGCACACAAATCCCACTTGGCTCACCAAATTTTGTTCTTCTAGGTTGATGCGTTCGTCTACAGTAGCAGTTTTTATGTTTAGGTTTCCCTCTGTTCTCTCATATATAGATAGATGAATTTGGAACTCTAAATCCAACATGGTTTGTAGTAGCTCTTTGAAACTTGAAAAAATAAAGGAGTTCTCATTTTTTTTCTTTATGGTTTGTTTCCTCTTCCAGTAGCCCTAGGCACAGACTGTGAAAAGCACTTTCATTGAGATGGGTTGCCAAGCTTCTAAGAAATAACGAGTTTCCAAAAAACCAGCAAATATATTTTCACCCAATCTTGATGATACTTGGTGGTAATGATCAGTACACAAATCCCACTTGGCTCACCAAATTTTGTTCTTCTAGGTTGAAGCATTCGTCTACAGGAGCAGTTTTTATATTTAGGTTTCCGTGTGTTCTCTCCTATATAGATAGATGAATTTGGAACTCTAAATCCAACATGGTGTGTAGTAGCTCTTTGAAACTTGACAAAATAAAGGAGTTCTCAGTTTTGTCTCTATGGTTTGTTTCCTCTTCAAGTAGCCCTAGGCACAGACTGTGGAAAAGCACTTTCATTGAGAGGGTTTGCCAAGCTTCTTAGAAATTAAGATTTTCCGAAATACCAGCAAATATTTTTCACCCAATCTTGATGATACTTGGTGGTAATGATCAGCACACAAATCCCACTTGGCTCACCAAATTTTGTTCTTCTAGGTTGATGCGTTCGTCTACAGTAGCAGTTTTTATGTTTAGGTTTCCCTCTGTTCTCTCATATATAGATAGATGAATTTGGAACTCTAAATCCAACATGGTTTGTAGTAGCTCCTTGAAAGTTTATGAAATAAAGGTGTTCTAAGTTTTGTCTTTATGGTTTGTTTCCTCTTCAAGTAGTCCTAGGCACAGACTGTGGAAAGCACTTTCATTGAGATGGGTTGCCAAGTTTCTAAGAAATAACGAGTTTCCAAAATACCAGCAAAGATTTTTTCACCCAATCTTGATGATACTTGGTGGTAATGATCAGTACACAAATCCCACTTGGCTCCCCACATTTTGTTCTTCTAGGTTGATGCTTTCGTCTACAGTAGCAGCTTTTATACTTAGGTTTCCCTCTGTTCTCTCATATATAGATAGATGAATTTGGAACTCTAAATCCAACATGGTTTGTAGTAGCTCCTTGAACCTTGAAAAAATAAAGGAGTTCTCAGTTTTGTCTCGATGGTTTGTTTCCTCTTCAAGTAACCCTAGGCACAGACTGTGGAAAAGCACATTCATTCAGAGGGGTTGCCAAGCTTCTTAGAAATTACGAGTTTCCCAAATACCAGCAAATATTTTTCACCCAATCTTGATGATAATTGGTGGTAATGATCAGTACACAAATCCCACTTGGCTCACCAAATTTTGTTCTTCTATTTTGAAGCGTTCGTCTACAGTAGCAGTTTTTATATTTAGGTTTCCCTCTGTTCTCTCCTATATAGATAGATGATTTTGGAACTCTAAATCCAACATGGTTAGTCGAAGCTCTTTGAAACTTGACAAAATGAAGGAGTTCTCAGTTTTGTCTCTATGGTTTGTTTCCTCTTCAAGTAGCCCTAGGCACAGACTGTGGAAATGTACTTTCTTTGAGATGGGATGAGAAGCTTCTAAGAAATAACGAGTTTCCGAAATACCAGCAAATATTTTTTCACCCAAACTTGATGATACTTGGTGGTAATGATCAGTACACAAATCCCACTTGGCTCACCAAATTTTGTTCTTCTAGTTTGAAGCGTTCGTCTACAGTAGCAGTTTTTATATTTTGGTTTCCCTCTGTTCTCTCCTATATAGATGAAGAATTTTAACTCTAAATCCAACATGGTTTGTAGTAGCTCTTTGAAACTTGATAAAATAAAAAAGTTCTCAGTTTTGTCTCTATGGTTTGTTTCCTCTTCAAGTAGTCCTAGGCACAGACTGTGGAAAGAACTTTCACTGAGATGGGTTGCCAAGCTTCTAAGAAATAACGAGATTCCAAAATACCAGCAAATATTTTTTCACCCAATCTTGATGATACTTGGTGGTAATGATCAGTACACAAATCCCACTTGGCTCACCAAATTTTGTTCTTCTAGTTTGATGCGTTCGTCTACAGTAGCAGTTTTTATGTTTAGGTTTCCCTCTGTTCTCTCATATATAGATAGATGAATTTGGAACTCTAAATCCAACATGGTTTGTAGTAGCTCCTTGAAAGTTTATAAAATAAAGGAGTTCTCAGTTTTGTCTGTATGGTTCGTTTCCTCTTCAAGTAGCTCTAGGCACACACTGTGGAAAAGCACTTTCATTGAGAGGGGTTGCCAAGCTTCTAAGAAATTACGAGTTTCCGAAATACCAGCAAATATTTTTTCACCCAAACTTGATGATACTTGGTGGTAATGATCAGTACACAAATCCCACTTGGCTCACCAAATTTTGTTCTTCTAGGTTGAAGCGTTCGTCTACAGTAGCAGTTTTTATATTTAGGTTTCGCTCTGTTCTCTCATATATAAGTAGATGAATTTGGAACACTAAATCCAACATGGTTTATAGTAGCTCTTTGAAACTTGACAAAATAAAGGAGTTCTCAGTTTTGTCTCTATGGTTTTTTTCCTCTTCCAGTAGCCCTAGGCACAGACTGTGGAAAAGCACTTTCATTGAGCGGGGTTGCCAAGCTTCTAAGAAATAACGATTTTCCGAAATAACAGCAAATATTTTTTAGCCAATCTTGATGTTACTTGTTGCTAATGATCAGTACACAAATCCCACTTGGCTCACCAAATTTTGTTCTTCTAGGTTGAAGCGTTCGTCTACAGGAGCAATTTTTATATTTAGGTTTCCCTCTGTTCTCTGCTATATAGATAGATGAATTTGGAACTCTAAATCCAACATGGTTTGTAGTAGCTCTTGAAACTTGACAAAATAAAGGAATTCTCAGTTTTGTCTCTATGGTTTGTTTCCTCTTCAAGTAGCCCTAGGCACAGACTGTGGAAAGCACTTTCATTGAGATGGGTTGCCAAGCTTCTAAGAAATAACGAGTTTCCGAAATACCAGCAAATATTTTTTCACCCAATCTTGATGATACTTGGTGGTAATGATCAGTACACAAATCACACTTGGCTTACGAAATTTTGTTCTTCTAGGTTGATGCATTCGTCTACAGTAGCAGTTTGTATAGTTAGGTTTCACACTGTTCTCTCATATATAGATAGATGAATTTGGAACTCTAAATCCAACATGGTTTGTAGTAGCTCTTTGAAACTTGAAAAAATAAAGGAGTTCTCATTTTTTTTTTATGGTTTGTTTCCTCTTCCAGTAGCCCTAGGCACAGACTGTGAAAAGCACTTTCATTGAGATGGGTTGCCAAGCTTCTAAGAAATAACGAGTTTCCAAAAAACCAGCAAATATATTTTCACCCAATCTTGATGATACTTGGTGGTAATGATCAGTACACAAATCCCACTTGGCTCACCAAATTTTGTTCTTCTAGGTTGAAGCATTCGTCTACAGTAGCAGTTTTTATATTTAGGTTTCCCTGTGTTCTCTCCTATATAGATAGATGAATTTGGAACTCTAAATCCAACATGGTGTGTAGTAGCTCTTTGAAACTTGACAAAATAAAGGAGTTCTCAGTTTTGTCTCTATGGTTTGTTTCCTCTTCAAGTAGCCCTAGGCACAGACTGTGGAAAAGCACTTTCATTGAGAGGGGTTGCCAAGCTTCTTAGAAATTACGAGTTTCCGAAATACCAGCAAATATTTTTCACCCAATCTTGATGATACTTGGTGGTAATGATCAGCACACAAATCCCACTTGGCTCACCAAATTTTGTTCTTCTAGGTTGAAGCGTTCGTCTACAGTAGCAGTTTTTATATTTAGGTTTCCCTCTGTTCTCTCATATATAGATAGATGAATTTGGAACTCTAAATCCAACATGGTTTGTAGTAGCTCCTTGAAAGTTTATAAAATAAAGGAGTTCTCAGTTTTGTCTCTATGGTTTGTTTCCTCTTCAAGTAGCCCTAGGCACAGACTGTGGAAAAGCACTTTCATTGAGAGGGGTTGCCAA
>NW_027511701.1:0-22317 GCF_048772815.1 Callospermophilus lateralis
TTAGAGTTTGAACTACATTTGTCAATATAGGAGAAAGCAGAATGAAACCTAAAAATTAAAACTGTTACTGCAAACGAATGCTTCAACGTAGGAGAATGAAACTTGAGCATCCAAGTGGGATTGGTGTACTGATCATTACTCGAAAGTATCATGAAGATTGGATGCAAAAATATATGTTGAGATTTCAGAAGACTCTAGTTTTGGGAAGTTTGGCAACCCCTTTCAATAAAAGTGTTATTCGCCAGTAACTCCATTAGGCTACATCAAGAGGAAACAAACCTTAGAGATAGAACGTAGAACTACAGTATTTTGTCAAGTTTCAAGAAGCTAGCACAAACCGTGTTTGATTTAGAGTTCGAACTGCATCTGTCAATATAGGACAAAACAGAGTGAAACCTAAAAATTCAAACTGTTCCTGCAAACGAATGCTTCAACCTAGGAGAACGAAACTTGGGCATCCAAGTTTGATTGGTGCACTGCTCATTACTTGAAAGTATCATGAAGGTCGGAAGAAAAAATATATGATGAGATTTCAGGAGACTGTAGTTTTTTGGCAGCCTAACAACGCCTTTCATTGAATGTGTTATTCGCCAGTCTCTGCTTAAGGGTACATCAAGAGGAAACAAACCTTAGGGATAGAACGTAGAACTACTTTATTGTGTCATGTTTCAAGTAGCTAGCACAAACCGTGTTTGATTTAAAGTTCTAACTGCATCTGTCAATATAGGAGAAAACAGAGTGAAACCTAAAAATTCAAACTGTTCCTGCAAACGAATGCTTCAACCTAGAAGAACAAAACTTGGGCATCCAAGTGAAAATGGTGTACTGATCATTACTTGAATGTATCATGAAGATTGGATGAAAAAATATATGTTGAGATTTCAGGAGACTCTAGTTTTTTGAAAGTTTGGCAACCCCTTTCAATATAAGTGTTATTCGCCAGTCCCTGCATTAGGCTACATCAAGAGGAAACAAACCTTAGAGATAGAACGTAGAACTACTTTATTGTGTCAAGTTTCAAGAAGCTAGCACAAACCGTGTTTGATTTAGAGTTCTAGCTGCATCTGTCAATATAGGAGAAAACAGAGTGAAACCTAGAAATTCAAACTGTAACTGCAAACGAATGCATCAACCTAGGAGAACGAAACTTGGGCATCCAAGTTTGATTGGTGTACTGCTCATTACTTGAAAGTATCATTAAGGTCGGAAGAAAATATGTGTTGAGTTTTCAGGAGACTCTAGTTTTTTGGCAGCCTAACAACGCCTTTCATTGAAAGTGTTATTCGCCAGTCTGTGCTGAAGGCTACATCAAGAGGAAACAAACCTTAGGGATAGAATGTAGAACTACTTTATTGTGTCAAGTTTCAAGAAGCTAGCCCAAACCGTGTATGATTTAGAGTTTGAACTACATTTGTCAATATAGGAGAAAGCAGAATGAAACCTAAAAATTCAAACTGTTACTGCAAACGAATGCTTCAACGTAGGAGAATGAAACTTGAGCATCCAAGTGGGATTGGTGTACTGATCATTACTCGAAAGTATCATGAAGATTGGATAAAAAAATATATGTTGAGATTTCAGAAGACTCTAGTTTTGGGAAGTTTGGCAACCCCTTTCAATAAAAGTGTTATTCGCCAGTCCCTGCATTAGGCTACATCAAGAGGAAACAAACCTTAGAGATAGAACGTAGAACTACAGTATTTTGTCAAGTTTCAAGAAGCTAGCACAAACCGTGTTTGATTTAGAGTTCGAACTGCATCTGTCAATATAGGACAAAACAGAGTGAAACCTAAAAATTCAAACTGTTCCTGCAAACGAATGCTTCAACCTTGGAGAACGAAACTTGGGCATCCAACTTTGATTGGTGCACTGCTCATTACTTGAAAGTATCATGAAGGTCGGAAGAAAAAATATATGATGAGATTTTCAGGAGACTGTAGTTTTTTGGCAGCCTAACAACGCCTTTCATTGAATGTGTTATTCGCCAGTCTCTGCTTAAGGCTACATCAAGAGGAAACAAACCTAAGGGATAGAACGTAGAACTACTTTATTGTGTCATGTTTCAAGTAGCTAGCACAAACCGTGTTTGATTTAAAGTTCTAACTGCATCTGTCAATATAGGAGAAAAACAGAGTGAAACCTAAAAATTCAAACTGTTCCTGCAAACGAATGCTTCAACCTAGAAGAACAAAACTTGGGCATCCAAGTGGGAATGGTGTACTGATCATTACTTGAATGTATCATGAAGATTGGATGAAAAAATATATGTTGAGATTTCAGGAGACTCTAGTTTTTTGAAAGTTTGGCAACCCCTTTCAATATAAGTGTTATTCGCCAGTCCCTGCATTAGGCTACATCAAGAGGAAACAAACCTTAGAGATAGAACTTAGAACTACTTTATTGTGTCAAGTTTCAAGAAGCTAGCACAAACCGTGTTTGATTTAGAGTTCTAGCTGCATCTGTCAATATAGGAAAAAACAGAGTGAAACCTAGAAATTCAAACTGTTACTGCAAAGGAATGCATCAACCTAGGAGAACGAAACTTGGGCATCCAAGTTTGATTGGTGTACTGCTCATTACTTGAAAGTATCATTAAGGTCGGAAAAAAATATGTGTTGAGATTTCAGGAGACTCTAGTTTTTTGGCAGCCTAACAACGCCTTTCATTGAAAGTGTTATTCGCCAGTCTGTGCTGAAGGCTACATCAAGAGGAAACAAACCTTAGGGATAGAATGTAGAACTACTTTATTGTGTCAAGTTTCAAGAAGCTAGCAAAAACCGTGTATTATTTAGAGTTTGAACTACATTTGTCAATATAGGAAAAAGCAGAATGAAACCTAAAAATTCAAACTGTTACTGCAAACGAATGCTTCAACGTAGGAGAATGAAACTTGAGCATCCAAGTGGGATTGGTGTACTGATCATTACTCGAAAGTATCATGAAGATTGGATAAAAAAATATATGTTGAGATTTCAGAAGACTCTAGTTTTGGGAAGTTTGGCAACCCCTTTCAATAAAAGTGTTATTCGCCAGTCCATGCATTAGGCTACATCAAGAGGAAACAAACCTTAGAGATAGAACGTAGAACTACAGTATTTTGTCAAGTTTCAAGAAGCTAGCACAAACCGTGTTTGATTTAGAGTTCGAACTGCATCTGTCAATATAGGACAAAACAGAGTGAAACCTAAAAATTCAAACTGTTCCTGCAAACGAATGCTTCAACCTAGGAGAACGAAACTTGGGCATCCAAGTTTGATTGGTGCACTGCTCATTACTTGAAAGTATCATGAAGGTCGGAAGAAAAAATATATGATGAGATTTCAGGAGACTGTAGTTTTTTGGCAGCCTAACAACGCCTTTCATTGAATGTGTTATTCGCCAGTCTCTGCTTAAGGGTACATCAAGAGGAAACAAACATTAGGGATAGAACGTAGAACTACTTTATTGTGTCATGTTTCAAGTAGCTAGCACAAACCGTGTTTGATTTAAAGTTCTAACTGCATCTGTCAATATAGGAGAAAACAGAGTGAAACCTAAAAATTCAAACTGTTCCTGCAAACGAATGCTTCAACCTAGAAGAACAAAACTTGGGCATCCAAGTGAAAATGGTGTACTGATCATTACTTGAATGTATCATGAAGATTGGATGAAAAAATATATGTTGAGATTTCAGGAGACTCTAGTTTTTTGAAAGTTTGGCAACCCCTTTCAATATAAGTGTTATTCGCCAGTCCCTGCATTAGGCTACATCAAGAGGAAACAAACCTTAGAGATAGAACGTAGAACTACTTTATTGTGTCAAGTTTCAAGAAGCTAGCACAAACCGTGTTTGATTTAGAGTTCTAGCTGCATCTGTCAATATAGGAGAAAACAGAGTGAAACCTAGAAATTCAAACTGTAACTGCAAACGAATGCATCAACCTAGGAGAACGAAACTTGGGCATCCAAGTTTGATTGGTGTACTGCTCATTACTTGAAAGTATCATTAAGGTCGGAAAAAAATATGTGTTGAGTTTTCAGGAGACTCTAGTTTTTTGGCAGCCTAACAACGCCTTTCATTGAAAGTGTTATTCGCCAGTCTGTGCTGAAGGCTACATCAAGAGGAAACAAACCTTAGGGATAGAATGTAGAACTACTTTATTGTGTCAAGTTTCAAGAAGCTAGCCCAAACCGTGTATGATTTAGAGTTTGAACTACATTTGTCAATATAGGAGAAAGCAGAATGAAACCTAAAAATTCAAACTGTTACTGCAAACGAATGCTTCAACGTAGGAGAATGAAACTTGAGCATCCAAGTGGGATTGGTGTACTGATCATTACTCGAAAGTATCATGAAGATTGGATAAAAAAATATATGTTGAGATTTCAGAAGACTCTAGTTTTGGGAAGTTTGGCAACCCCTTTCAATAAAAGTGTTATTCGCCAGTAACTGCATTAGGCTACATCAAGAGGAAACAAACCTTAGAGATAGAACGTAGAACTACAGTATTTTGTCAAGTTTCAAGAGGCTAGCACAAACCGTGTTTGATTTAGAGTTCGAACTGCATCTGTCAATATAGGACAAAACAGAGTGAAACCTAAAAATTCAAACTGTTCCTGCAAACGAATGCTTCAACCTAGGAGAACGAAACTTGGGCATCCAAGTTTGATTGGTTCACTGCTCATTACTTGAAAGTATCATGAAGGTCGCAAGAAAAAATATATGATGAGATATCAGGAGACTGTAGTTTTTTGGCAGCCTAACAACGCCTTTCATTGAATGTGTTATTCGCCAGTCTCTGCTTAAGGCTACATCAAGATTAAACAAACCTTAGGGATAGAACGTAGAACTACTTTATTGTGTCATGTTTCAAGTAGCTAGCACAAACCGTGTTTGATTTAAAGTTCTAACTGCATCTCTCAATATAGGAGAAAACAGAGTGAAACCTAAAAATTCAAACTGTTCCTGCAAACGAATGCTTCAACCTAGAAGAACAAAACTTGGGCATCCAAGTGGGAATGGTGTACTGATCATTACTTGAATGTATCATGAAGATTGGATGAAAAAATAAATGTTGAGATTTCAGGAGACTCTAGTTTTTTGAAAGTTTGGCAACCCCTTTCAATATAAGTGTTATTCGCCAGTCCCTGCATTAGGCTACATCAAGAGGAAACAAACCTTAGAGATAGAACGTAGAACTACTTTATTTTGTCAAGTTTGAAGAAGCTAGCACAAACCGTGTTTGATTTAGAGTTCTAGCTGCATCTGTCAATATAGGAGAAAACAGAGTGAACCTAGAAATTCAAACTGTAACTGCAAACGAATGCATCAACCTAGGAGAACGAAACTTGGGCATCCAAGTTTGATTGGTGTACTGCTCATTACTTGAAAGTATCATTAAGGTCGGAAAAAAATATGTGTTGAGATTTCAGGAGACTCTAGTTTTTTGGCCGCCTAACAAAGCCTTTCATTGAAAGTGTTATTCGCCAGTCTGTGCTGAAGGCTACATCAAGAGGAAACAAACCTTAGGGATAGAATGTAGAACTACTTTATTGTGTCAAGTTTCAAGAAGCTAGCCCAAACCGTGTATGATTTAGAGTTTGAACTACATTTGTCAATATAGGAGAAAGCAGATTGAAACCTAAAAATTCAAACTGTTACTGCAAACGAATGCTTCAACGTAGGAGAAGGACACTTGAGCATCCAAGTGGGATTGGTGTACTGATCATTACTCGAAAGTATCATGAAGATTGGATAAAAAAATATATGTTGAGATTTCAGAAGACTCTAGTTTTGGGAAGTTTGGCAACCCCTTTCAATAAAAGTGTTATTCGCCAGTCCCTGCATTAGGCTACATCAAGAGGAAACAAACCTTAGAGATAGAACGTAGAACTACAGTATTTTGTCAAGTTTCAAGAAGCTAGCACAAACCGTGTTTGATTTAGAGTTCGAACTGCATCTGTCAATATAGGACAAAACAGAGTGAAACCTAAAAATTCAAACTGTTCCTGCAAACGAATGCTTCAACCTAGGAGAACGAAACTTGGGCATCCAAGTTTGATTGGTGCACAGCTCATTACTTGAAAGTATCATGAAGGTCGGAAGAAAAAATATATGATGAGATTTCAGGAGACTGTAGTTTTTTGGCAGCCTAACAACGCCTTTCATTGAATGTGTTATTCGCCAGTCTCTGCTTAAGGGTACATCAGAAGGAAACAAACATTAGGGATAGAACGTAGAACTACTTTATTGTGTCATGTTTCAAGTAGCTAGCACAAACCGTGTTTGATTTAAAGTTCTAACTGCATCTGTCAATATAGGAGAAAACAGAGTGAAACCTAAAAATTCAAACTGTTCCTGCAAACGAATGCTTCAACCTAGAAGAACAAAACTTGGGCATCCAAGTGGGAATGGTGTACTGATCATTACTTGAATGTATCATGAAGATTGGATGAAAAAATATATGTTGAGATTTCAGGAGACTCTAGTTTTTTGAAAGTTTGGCAACCCCTTTCAATATAAGTGTTATTCGCCAGTCCCTGCATTAGGCTACATCAAGAGGAAACAAACCTTAGAGATAGAACGTAGAACTACTTTATTGTGTCAAGTTTCAAGAAGCTAGCACAAACCGTGTTTGATTTACAGTTCTAGCTGCATCTGTCAATATAGGAGAAAACAGAGTGAAACCTAGAAATTCAAACTGTAACTGATAACGAATGCATCAACCTAGGAGAACGAAACTTGGGCATCCAAGTTTGATTGGTGTACTGCTCATTACTTGAAAGTATCATTAAGGTCGGAAAAAAATATGTGTTGAGATTTCAGGAGACTCTAGTTTTTTGGCCGCCTAACAAAGCCTTTCATTGAAAGTGTTATTCGCCAGTCTGTGCTGAAGGCTACATCAAGAGGAAACAAACCTTAGGGATAGAATGTAGAACTACTTTCTTGTGTCAAGTTTCAAGAAGCTAGCCCAAACCGTGTATGATTTAGAGTTTGAACTACATTTGTCAATATAGGAGAAAGCAGAATGAAACCTAAAAATTCAAACTGTTACTGCAAACGAATGCTTCAACGTAGGAGAATGAAACTTGAGCATCCAAGTGGGATTGTTCATTACTCGAAAGTATCATGAAGATTGGATAAAAAAATATATGTTGAGATTTCAGAAGACTCTAGTTTTGGGAAGTTTGGCAACCCCTTTCAATAAAAGTGTTATTCGCCAGTCCCTGCATTAGGCTACATCAAGAGGAAACAAACCTTAGAGATAGAACGTAGAACTACAGTATTTTGTCAAGTTTCAAGAGGCTAGCACAAACCGTGTTTGATTTAGAGTTCGAACTGCATCTGTCAATATAGGACAAAACAGAGTGAAACCTAAAAATTCAAACTGTTCCTGCAAACGAATGCTTCAACCTAGGACAATGAAACTTGGGCATCCAAGTTTGATTGGTGCACTGCTCATTACTTGAAAGTATCATGAAGGTCGCAAGAAAAAATATATGATGAGATTTCAGGAGACTGTAGTTTTTTGGCAGCCTAACAACGCCTTTCATTGAATGTGTTATTCGCCAGTCTCTGCTTAAGGGTACATCAAGAGGAAACAAACCTTAGGTATAGAACGTAGAACTACTTTATTGTGTCATGTTTCAAGTAGCTAGCACAAACCGTGTTTGATTTAAAGTTCTAACTGCATCTCTCAATATAGGAGAAAACAGAGTGAAACCTAAAAATTCAAACTGTTCCTGCAAACGAATGCTTCAACCTAGAAGAACAAAACTTGGGCATCCAAGTGGGAATGGTGTACTGATCATTACTTGAATGTATCATGAAGATTGGATGAAAAAATATATGTTGAGATTTCAGGAGACTCTAGTTTTTTGAAAGTTTGGCAACCCCTTTCAATATAAGTGTTATTCACCAGTCCCTGCATTAGGCTACATCAAGAGGAAACAAACCTTAGAGATAGAACATAGAACTACATAATTGTGTCAAGTTTCAAGAAGCTAGCACAAACCGTGTTTGATTTAGAGTTCTAGCTGCATCTGTCAATATAGGAGAAAACAGAGTGAAACCTAGAAATTCAAACTGTTACTGCAACCGAATGCATCAACCTAGGAGAACGAAACTTGGGCATCCAAGTTTGATTGGTGTACTGCTCATTACTTGAAAGTATCATTAAGGTCGGAAAAAAATATGTGTTGAGTTTTCAGGAGACTCTAGTTTTTTGGCAGCCTAACAACGCCTTTCATTGAAAGTGTTATTCGCCAGTCTGTGCTGAAGGCTACATCAAGAGGAAACAAACCTTAGGGATAGAATGTAGAACTACTTTATTGTGTCAAGTTTCAAGAAGCTAGCCCAAACCGTGTATGATTTAGAGTTTGAACTACATTTGTCAATATAGGAGAAAGCAGAATGAAACCTAAAAATTCAAACTGTTACTGCAAACGAATGCTTCAACGTAGGAGAAGGAAACTTGAGCATCCAAGTGGGATTGGTGTACTGATCATTACTCGAAAGTATCATGAAGATTGGATAAAAAAATATATGTTGAGATTTCAGAAGACACTAGTTTTGGGAAGTTTGGCAACCCCTTTCAATA
The DNA here is from genome assembly GCF_048772815.1 of Callospermophilus lateralis. Taxonomy (NCBI): domain Eukaryota; kingdom Metazoa; phylum Chordata; class Mammalia; order Rodentia; family Sciuridae; genus Callospermophilus; species Callospermophilus lateralis. The sequence continues at coordinate 8,580 of NW_027511701.1, forward strand.
AAAGTGTTATTCGCCAGTCCCTGCATTAGGCTACATCAAGAGGAAACAAACCTTAGAGATAGAACGTAGAACTACAGTATTTTGTCAAGTTTCAAGAAGCTAGCACAAACCGTGTTTGATTTAGAGTTCGAACTGCATCTGTCAATATAGGACAAAACAGAGTGAAACCTAAAAATTCAAACTGTTCCTGCAAACGAATGCTTCAACCTAGGAGAACGAAACTTGGGCATCCAAGTTTGATTGGTGCACTGCTCATTACTTGAAAGTATCATGAAGGTCGGAAGAAAAAATATATGATGAGATTTCAGGAGACTGTAGTTTTTTGGCAGCCTAACAACGCCTTTCATTGAATGTGTTATTCGCCAGTCTCTGCTTAAGGCTACATCAAGAGGAAACAAACCTTAGGGATAGAACGTAGAACTACTTTATTGTGTCATGTTTCAAGTAGCTAGCACAAACCGTGTTTGATTTAAAGTTCTAACTGCATCTGTCAATATAGGAGAAAACAGAGTGAAACCTAAAAATTCAAACTGTTCCTGCAAACGAATGCTTCAACCTAGAAGAACAAAACTTGGGCATCCAAGTGGGAATGGTGTACTGATCATTACTTGAATGTATCATGAAGATTGGATGAAAAAATATATGTTGAGATTTCAGGAGACTCTAGTTTTTTGAAAGTTTGGCAACCCCTTTCAATATAAGTGTTATTCACCAGTCCCTGCATTAGGCTACATCAAGAGGAAACAAACCTTAGAGATAGAACATAGAACTACATAATTGTGTCAAGTTTCAAGAAGCTAGCACAAACCGTGTTTGATTTAGAGTTCTAGCTGCATCTGTCAATATAGGAGAAAACAGAGTGAAACCTAGAAATTCAAACTGTTACTGCAACCGAATGCATCAACCTAGGAGAACGAAACTTGGGCATCCAAGTTTGATTGGTGTACTGCTCATTACTTGAAAGTATCATTAAGGTCGGAAAAAAATATGTGTTGAGTTTTCAGGAGACTCTAGTTTTTTGGCAGCCTAACAACGCCTTTCATTGAAAGTGTTATTCGCCAGTCTGTGCTGAAGGCTACATCAAGAGGAAACAAACCTTAGGGATAGAATGTAGAACTACTTTATTGTGTCAAGTTTCAAGAAGCTAGCCCAAACCGTGTATGATTTAGAGTTTGAACTACATTTGTCAATATAGGAGAAAGCAGAATGAAACCTAAAAATTCAAACTGTTACTGCAAACGAATGCTTCAACGTAGGAGAAGGAAACTTGAGCATCCAAGTGGGATTGGTGTACTGATCATTACTCGAAAGTATCATGAAGATTGGATAAAAAAATATATGTTGAGATTTCAGAAGACACTAGTTTTGGGAAGTTTGGCAACCCCTTTCAATAAAAGTGTTATTCGCCAGTCCCTGCATTAGGCTACATCAAGAGGAAACAAACCTTAGAGATAGAACGTAGAACTACAGTATTTTGTCAAGTTTCAAGAAGCTAGCACAAACCGTGTTTGATTTAGAGTTCGAACTGCATCTGTCAATATAGGACAAAACAGAGTGAAACCTAAAAATTCAAACTGTTCCTGCAAACGAATGCTTCAACCTAGGAGAACGAAACTTGGGCATCCAAGTTTGATTGGTGCACTGCTCATTACTTGAAAGTATCATGAAGGTCGGAAGAAAAAATATATGATGAGATTTCAGGAGACTGTAGTTTTTTGGCAGCCTAACAACGCCTTTCATTGAATGTGTTATTCGCCAGTCTCTGCTTAAGGCTACATCAAGAGGAAACAAACCTTAGGGATAGAACGTAGAACTACTTTATTGTGTCATGTTTCAAGTAGCTAGCACAAACCGTGTTTGATTTAAAGTTCTAACTGCATCTGTCAATATAGGAGAAAACAGAGTGAAACCTAAAAATTCAAACTGTTCCTGCAAACGAATGCTTCAACCTAGAAGAACAAAACTTGGGCATCCAAGTGGGAATGGTGTACTGATCATTACTTGAATGTATCATGAAGATTGGATGAAAAAATATATGTTGAGATTTCAGGAGACTCTAGTTTTTTGAAAGTTCGGCAACCCCTTTCAATATAAGTGTTATTCGCCAGTCCCTGCATTAGGCTACATCAAGAGGAAACAAACCTTAGAGATAGAACGTAGAACTACTTTATTGTGTCAAGTTTCAAGAAGCTAGCACAAACCGTGTTTGATTTAGAGTTCTAGCTGCATCTGTCAATATAGGAGAAAACAGAGTGAAACCTAGAAATTCAAACTGTTACTGCAAACGAATGCATCAACCTAGGAGAACGAAACTTGGGCATCCAAGTTTGATTGGTGTACTGCTCATTACTTGAAAGTATCATTAAGGTTGGAAAAAAATATGTGTTGAGTTTTCAGGAGACTCAATTTTTTTGGCAGCCTAACAACGCCTTTCATTGAAAGTGTTATTCGCCAGTCTGTGCTGAAGGCTACATCAAGAGGAAACAAACCTTAGGGATAGAATGTAGAACTACTTTATTGTGTCAAGTTTCAAGAAGCTAGCCCAAACCGTGTATGATTTAGAGTTTGAACTACATTTGTCAATATAGGAGAAAGCAGAATGAAACCTAAAAATTCAAACTGTTACTGCAAACGAATGCTTCAACGTAGGAGAATGAAACTTGAGCATCCAAGTGGGATTGGTGTACTGATCATTACTCGAAAGTATCATGAAGATTGGATAAAAAAATATATGTTGAGATTTCAGAAGACTCTAGTTTTGGGAAGTTTGGCAACCCCTTTCAATAAAAGTGTTATTCGCCAGTCCCTGCATTAGGCTACATCAAGAGGAAACAAACCTTAGAGATAGAACGTAGAACTACAGTATTTTGTCAAGTTTCAAGAAGCTAGCACAAACCGTGTTTGATTTAGAGTTCGAACTGCATCTGTCAATATAGGACAAAACAGAGTGAAACCTAAAAATTCAAACTGTTCCTGCAAACGAATGCTTCAACCTAGGAGAACGAAACTTGGGCATCCAAGTTTGATTGGTGCACTGCTCATTACTTGAAAGTATCATGAAGGTCGGAAGAAAAAATATATGATGAGATTTCAGGAGACTGTAGTTTTTTGGCAGCCTAACAACGCCTTTCATTGAATGTGTTATTCGCCAGTCTCTGCTTAAGGGTACATCAAGAGGAAACAAACCTTAGGTATAGAACGTAGAACTACTTTATTGTGTCATGTTTCAAGTAGCTAGCACAAACCGTGTTTGATTTAAAGTTCTAACTGCATCTCTCAATATAGGAGAAAACAGAGTGAAACCTAAAAATTCAAACTGTTCCTGCAAACGAATGCTTCAACCTAGAAGAACAAAACTTGGGCATCCAAGTGGGAATGGTGTACTGATCATTACTTGAATGTATCATGAAGATTGGATGAAAAAATATATGTTGAGATTTCAGGAGACTCTAGTTTTTTGAAAGTTTGGCAACCCCTTTCAATATAAGTGTTATTCACCAGTCCCTGCATTAGGCTACATCAAGAGGAAACAAACCTTAGAGATAGAACGTAGAACTACTTTATTTTGTCAAGTTTCAAGAAGCTAGCACAAACCGTGTTTGATTTAGAGTTCTAGCTGCATCTGTCAATATAGGAGAAAACAGAGTGAAACCTAGAAATTCAAACTGTTACTGCAACCGAATGCATCAACCTAGGAGAACAAAACTTGGGCATCCAAGTTTGATTGGTGTACTGCTCATTACTTGAAAGTATCATTAAGGTCGGAAAAAAATATGTGTTGAGTTTTCAGGAGACTCTAGTTTTTTGGCAGCCTAACAACGCCTTTCATTGAAAGTGTTATTCGCCAGTCTGTGCTGAAGGCTACATCAAGAGGAAACAAACCTTAGGGATAGAATGTAGAACTACTTTATTGTGTCAAGTTTCAAGAAGCTAGCCCAAACCGTGTATGATTTAGAGTTTGAACTACATTTGTCAATATAGGAGAAAGCAGAATGAAACCTAAAAATTCAAACTGTTACTGCAAACGAATGCTTCAACGTAGGAGAAGGAAACTTGAGCATCCAAGTGGGATTGGTGTACTGATCATTACTCGAAAGTATCATGAAGATTGGATAAAAAAATATATGTTGAGATTTCAGAAGACACTAGTTTTGGGAAGTTTGGCAACCCCTTTCAATAAAAGTGTTATTCGCCAGTCCCTGCATTAGGCTACATCAAGAGGAAACAAACCTTAGAGATAGAACGTAGAACTACAGTATTTTGTCAAGTTTCAAGAAGCTAGCACAAACCGTGTTTGATTTAGAGTTCGAACTGCATCTGTCAATATAGGACAAAACAGAGTGAAACCTAAAAATTCAAACTGTTCCTGCAAACGAATGCTTCAACCTAGGACAACGAAACTTGGGCATCCAAGTTTGATTGGTGCACTGCTCATTACTTGAAAGTATCATGAAGGTCGAAAGAGAAAATATATGATGAGATTTCAGGAGACTGTAGTTTTTTGGCAGCCTAACAACGCCTTTCATTGAATGTGTTATTCGCCAGTCTCTGCTTAATTGTACATCAAGAGGAAACAAACCTTAGGGATAGAACGTAGAACTACTTTATTGTGTCATGTTTCAAGTAGCTAGCACAAACCGTGTTTGATTTAAAGTTCTAACTGCATCTGTCAATATAGGAGAAAACAGAGTGAAACCTAAAAATTCAAACTGTTCCTGCAAACGAATGCTTCAACCTAGAAGAACAAAACTTGGGCATCCAAGTGGGAATGGTGTACTGATCATTACTTGAATGTATCTTGAAGATTGGATGAAAAAATATATGTTGAGATTTCAGGAGACTCTAGTTTTTTGAAAGTTCGGCAACCCCTTTCAATATAAGTGTTATTCGCCAGTCCCTGCATTAGGCTACATCAAGAGGAAACAAACCTTAGAGATAGAACGTAGAACTACTTTATTGTGTCAAGTTTCAAGAAGCTAGCACAAACAGTGTTTGATTTAGAGTTCTAGCTGCATCTGTCAATATAGGAGAAAACAGAGTGAAACCTAGAAATTCAAACTGTAACTGATAACGAATGCATCAACCTAGGAGAACGAAACTTAGGCATCCAAGTTTGATTGGTGTACTGCTCATTACTTGAAAGTATCATTAAGGTTGGAAAAAAATATGTGTTGAGTTTTCAGGAGACTCAATTTTTTTGGCAGCCTAACAACGCCTTTCATTGAAAGTGTTATTCGCCAGTCTGTGCTGAAGGCTACATCAAGAGGAAACAAACCTTAGGGATAGAATGTAGAACTACTTTATTGTGTCAAGTTTCAAGAAGCTAGCCCAAACCGTGTATGATTTAGAGTTTGAACTACATTTGTCAATATAGGAGAAAGCAGAATGAAACCTAAAAATTCAAACTGTTACTGCAAACGAATGCTTCAACGTAGGAGAAGGAAACTTGAGCATCCAAGTGGGATTGGTGTACTGATCATTACTCGAAAGTATCATGAAGATTGGATAAAAAAATATATGTTGAGATTTCAGAAGACTCTAGTTTTGGGAAGTTTGGCAACCCCTTTCAATAAAAGTGTTATTCGCCAGTCCCTGCATTAGGCTACATCAAGAGGAAACAAACCTTAGAGATAGAACGTAGAACTACAGTATTTTGTCAAGTTTCAAGAAGCTAGCACAAACCGTGTTTGATTTAGAGTTCGAACTGCATCTGTCAATATAGGACAAAACAGAGTGAAACCTAAAAATTCAAACTGTTCCTGCAAACGAATGCTTCAACCTAGGAGAACGAAACTTGGGCATCCAAGTTTGATTGGTGCACTGCTCATTACTTGAAAGTATCATGAAGGTCGCAAGAAAAAATATATGATGATATTTCAGGAGACTGTAGTTTTTTGGCAGCCTAACAACGCCTTTCATTGAATGTGTTATTCGCCAGTCTCTGCTTAAGGGTACATTAAGAGGAAACAAACCTTAGGTATAGAACGTAGAACTACTTTATTGTGTCATGTTTCAAGTAGCTAGCACAAACCGTGTTTGATTTAAAGTTCTAACTGCATCTCTCAATATAGGAGAAAACAGAGTGAAACCTAAAAATTCAAACTGTTCCTGCAAACGAATGCTTCAACCTAGAAGAACAAAACTTGGGCATCCAAGTGGGAATGGTGTACTGATCATTACTTGAATGTATCATGAAGATTGGATGAAAAAATATATGTTGAGATTTCAGGAGACTCTAGTTTTTTGAAAGTTTGGCAACCCCTTTCAATATAAGTGTTATTCACCAGTCCCTGCATTAGGCTACATCAAGAGGAAACAAACCTTAGAGATAGAACGTAGAACTACTTTATTGTGTCAAGTTTCAAGAAGCTAGCACAAACCGTGTTTGATTTAGAGTTCTAGCTGCATCTGTCAATATAGGAGAAAACAGAGTGAAACCTAGAAATTCAAACTGTTACTGCAACCGAATGCATCAACCTAGGAGAACGAAACTTGGGCATCCAAGTTTGATTGGTGTACTGCTCATTACTTGAAAGTATCATTAAGGTCGGAAAAAAATATGTGTTGAGTTTTCAGGAGACTCTAGTTTTTTGGCAGCCTAACAACGCCTTTCATTTAAAGTGTTATTCGCCAGTCTGTGCTGAAGGCTACATCAAGAGGAAACAAACCTTAGGGATAGAATGTAGAACTACTTTATTGTGTCAAGTTTCAAGAAGCTAGCCCAAACCGTGTATGATTTAGAGTTTGAACTACATTTGTCAATATAGGAGAAAGCAGAATGAAACCTAAAAATTCAAACTGTTACTGCAAACGAATGCTTCAACGTAGGAGAAGGAAACTTGAGCATCCAAGTGGGATTGGTGTACTGATCATTACTCGAAAGTATCATGAAGATTGGATAAAAAAATATATGTTGAGATTTCAGAAGACACTAGTTTTGGGAAGTTTGGCAACCCCTTTCAATAAAAGTGTTATTCGGCAGTCCCTGCATTAGGCTACATCAAGAGGAAACAAACCTTAGAGATAGAACGTAGAACTACTTTATTTTGTCAAGTTTCAAGAAGCTAGCACAAACCGTGTTTGATTTAGAGTTCTAGATGCATCTGTCAATATAGGAGAAAACAGAGTGAAACCTAGAAATTCAAACTGTTACTGCAACCGAATGCATCAACCTAGGAGAACGAAACTTGGGCATCCAAGTTTGATTGGTGTACTGCTCATTACTTGAAAGTATCATTAAGGTCGGAAAAAAATATGTGTTGAGTTTTCAGGAGACTCTAGTTTTTTGGCAGCCTAACAACGCCTTTCATTGAAAGTGTTATTCGCCAGTCTGTGCTGAAGGCTACATCAAGAGGAAACAAACCTTAGGGATAGAATGTAGAACTACTTTATTGTGTCAAGTTTCAAGAAGCTAGCCCAAACCGTGTATGATTTAGAGTTTGAACTACATTTGTCAATATAGGAGAAAGCAGAATGAAACCTAAAAATTCAAACTGTTACTGCAAACGAATGCTTCAACGTAGGAGAAGGAAACTTGAGCATCCAAGTGGGATTGGTGTACTGATCATTACTCGAAAGTATCATGAAGATTGGATAAAAAAATATATGTGAGATTTCAGAAGACACTAGTTTTGGAAGTTTGGCAACCCCTTTCAATAAAAGTGTTATTCGCCAGTCCCTGCATTAGGCTACATCAAGAGGAAACAAACCTTAGAGATAGAACGTAGAACTACAGTATTTTGTCAAGTTTCAAGAAGCTAGCACAAACCGTGTTTGATTTAGAGTTCGAACTGCATCTGTCAATATAGGACAAAACAGAGTGAAACCTAAAAATTCGAAGTGTTCCTGCAAACGAATGCTTCAACCTAGGACAACGAAACTTGGGCATCCAATTTTGATTGGTGCACTGCTCATACTTGAAAGTAACATGAAGGTCGGAAGAAAAAATATATGATGAGATTTCAGGAGACTGTAGTTTTTTGGCAGCCTAACAACGCCTTTCATTGAATGTGTTATTCGCCAGTCTCTGCTTAAGGCTACATCAAGAGGAAACAAAAATTAGGGATAGAACGTAGAACTACTTTATTGTGTCATGTTTCAAGTAGCTAGCACAAACCGTGTTTGATTTAAAGTTCTAACTGCATCTGTCAATATAGGAGAAAACAGAGTGAAACCTAAAATTCAAACTGTTCCTGCAAACGAATGCTTCAACCTAGAAGAACAAAACTTGGGCATCCAAGTGGGAATGGTGTACTGATCATTACTTGAATGTATCTTGAAGATTGGATGAAAAAATATATGTTGAGATTTCAGGAGACTCTAGTTTTTTGAAAGTTCGGCAACCCCTTTCAATATAAGTGTTATTCGCCAGTCCCTGCATTAGGCTACATCAAGAGGAAACAAACCTTAGAGATAGAACGTAGAACTACTTTATTGTGTCAAGTTTCAAGAAGCTAGCACAAACAGTGTTTGATTTAGAGTTCTAGCTGCATCTGTCAATATAGGAGAAAACAGAGTGAAACCTAGAAATTCAAACTGTAACTGATAACGAATGCATCAACCTAGGAGAACGAAACTTGGGCATCCAAGTTTGATTGGTGTACTGCTCATTACTTGAAAGTATCATTAAGGTTGGAAAAAAATATGTGTTGAGTTTTCAGGAGACTCAATTTTTTTGGCAGCCTAACAACGCCTTTCATTGAAAGTGTTATTCGCCAGTCTGTGCTGAAGGCTACATCAAGAGGAAACAAACCTTAGGGATAGAATGTAGAACTACTTTATTGTGTCAAGTTTCAAGAAGCTAGCCCAAACCGTGTATGATTTAGAGTTTGAACTACATTTGTCAATATAGGAGAAAGCAGAATGAAACCTAAAAATTCAAACTGTTACTACAAACGAATGCTTCAACGTAGGAGAAGGATACTTGAGCATCCAAGTGGGATTGGTGTACTGATCATTACTCGAAAGTATCATGAAGATTGGATAAAAAAATATATGTTGAGATTTCAGAAGACTCTAGTTTTGGGAAGTTTGGCAACCCCTTTCAATAAAAGTGTTATTCGCCAGTCCCTGCATTAGGCTACATCAAGAGGAAACAAACCTTAGAGATAGAACGTAGAACTACAGTATTTTGTCAAGTTTCAAGAAGCTAGCACAAACCGTGTTTGATTTAGAGTTCGAACTGCATCTGTCAATATAGGACAAAACAGAGTGAAACCTAAAAATTCAAACTGTTCCTGCAAACGAATGCTTCAACCTAGGAGAACGAAACTTGGGCATCCAAGTTTGATTGGTGCACTGCTCATTACTTGAAAGTATCATGAAGGTCGCAAGAAAAAATATATGATGAGATTTCAGGAGACTGTAGTTTTTTGGCAGCCTAACAACGCCTTTCATTGAATGTGTTATTCGCCAGTCTCTGCTTAAGGGTACATCAAGAGGAAACAAACCTTAGGTATAGAACGTAGAACTACTTTATTGTGTCATGTTTCAAGTAGCTAGCACAAACCGTGTTTGATTTAAAGTTCTAACTGCATCTCTCAATATAGGAGAAAACAGAGTGAAACCTAAAAATTCAAACTGTTCCTGCAAACGAATGCTTCAACCTAGAAGAACAAAACTTGGGCATCCAAGTGGGAATGGTGTACTGATCATTACTTGAATGTATCATGAAGATTGGATGAAAAAATATATGTTGAGATTTCAGGAGACTCTAGTTTTTTTGAAAGTTTGGCAACCCCTTTCAATATAAGTGTTATTCACCAGTCCCTGCATTAGGCTACATCAAGAGGAAACAAACCTTAGAGATAGAACGTAGAACTACTTTATTGTGTCAAGTTTCAAGAAGCTAGCACAAACCGTGTTTGATTTAGAGTTCTAGCTGCATCTGTCAATATAGGAGAAAACAGAGTGAAACCTAGAAATTCAAACTGTTACTGCAACCGAATGCATCAACCTAGGAGAACGAAACTTGGGCATCCAAGTTTGATTGGTGTACTGCTCATTACTTGAAAGTATCATTAAGGTCGGAAAAAAATATGTGTTGAGTTTTCAGGAGACTCTAGTTTTTTGGCAGCCTAACAACGCCTTTCATTGAAAGTGTTATTCGCCAGTCTGTGCTGAAGGCTACATCAAGAGGAAACAAACCTTAGGGATAGAATGTAGAACTACTTTATTGTGTCAAGTTTCAAGAAGCTAGCCCAAACCGTGTATGATTTAGAGTTTGAACTACATTTGTCAATATAGGAGAAAGCAGAATGAAACCTAAAAATTCAATCTGTTACTGCAAACGAATGCTTCAACGTAGGAGAAGGAAACTTGAGCATCCAAGTGGGATTGGTGTACTGATCATTACTCGAAAGTATCATGAAGATTGGATAAAAAAATATATGTTGAGATTTCAGAAGACACTAGTTTTGGGAAGTTTGGCAACCCCTTCAATAAAAGTGTTATTCGCCAGTCCCTGCATTAGGCTACATCAAGAGGAAACAAACCTTAGAGATAGAACGTAGAACTACAGTATTTTGTCAAGTTTCAAGAAGCTAGCACAAACCGTGTTTGATTTAGAGTTCGAACTGCATCTGTCAATATAGGACAAAACAGAGTGAAACCTAAAAATTCGAAGTGTTCCTGCAAACGAATGCTTCAACCTAGGACAACGAAACTTGGGCATCCAAGTATGATTGGTGCACTGCTCATTACTTGAAAGTATCATGAAGGTCGGAAGAAAAAATATATGATGAGATTTCAGGAGACTGTAGTTTTTTGGCAGCCTAACAACGCCTTTCATTGAATGTGTTATTCGCCAGTCTCTGCTTAAGGCTACATCAAGAGGAAACAAACCTTAGGGATAGAACGTAGAACTACTTTATTGTGTCATGTTTTCAAGTAGGCACAAACCGTGTTTGATTTAAAGTTCTAACTGCATCTGTCAATATAGGAGAAAACAGAGTGAAACCTAAAAATTCAAACTGTTCCTGCAAACGAATGCTTCAACCTAGAAGAACAAAACTTGGGCATCCAAGTGGGAATGGTGTACTGATCATTACTTGAATGTATCTTGAAGATTGGATGAAAAAATATATGTTGAGATTTCAGGAGACTCTAGTTTTTTGAAAGTTCGGCAACCCCTTTCAATATAAGTGTTATTCGCCAGTCCCTGCATTAGGCTACATCAAGAGGAAACAAACCTTAGAGATAGAACGTAGAACTACTTTATTGTGTCAAGTTTCAAGAAGCTAGCACAAACCGTGTTTGATTTAGAGTTCTAGCTGCATCTGTCAATATAGGAGAAAACAGAGTGAAACCTAGAAATTCAAACTGTAACTGATAACGAATGCATCAACCTAGGAGAACGAAACTTGGGCATCCAAGTTTGATTGGTGTACTGCTCATTACTTGAAAGTATCATTAAGGTTGGAAAAAAATATGTGTTGAGTTTTCAGGAGACTCAATTTTTTTGGCAGCCTAACAACGCCTTTCATTGAAAGTGTTATTCGCCAGTCTGTGCTGAAGGCTACATCAAGAGGAAACAAACCTTAGGGATAGAATGTAGAACTACTTTATTGTGTCAAGTTTCAAGAAGCTAGCCCAAACCGTGTATGATTTAGAGTTTGAACTACATTTGTCAATATAGGAGAAAGCAGAATGAAACCTAAAAATTCAAACTGTTACTGCAAACGAATGCTTCAACGTAGGAGAAGGAAACTTGAGCATCCAAGTGGGATTGGTGTACTGATCATTACTCGAAAGTATCATGAAGATTGGATAAAAAAATATATGTTGAGATTTCAGAAGACTCTAGTTTTGGGAAGTTTGGCAACCCCTTTCAATAAAAGTGTTATTCGCCAGTCCCTGCATTAGGCTACATCAAGAGGAAACAAACCTTAGAGATAGAACGTAGAACTACAGTATTTTGTCAAGTTTCAAGAAGCTAGCACAAACCGTGTTTGATTTAGAGTTCGAACTGCATCTGTCAATATAGGACAAAACAGAGTGAAACCTAAAAATTCAAACTGTTCCTGCAAACGAATGCTTCAACCTAGGAGAACGAAACTTGGGCATCCAAGTTTGATTGGTGCACTGCTCATTACTTGAAAGTATCATGAAGGTCGGAAGAAAAATATATGATGAGATTTCAGGAGACTGTAGTTTTTTGGCAGCCTAACAACGCCTTTCATTGAATGTGTTATTCGCCAGTCTCTGCTTAAGGCTACATCAAGAGGAAACAAACCTTAGGGATAGAACGTAGAACTACATTATTGTGTCCTGTTTCAAGTAGCTAGCACAAACTGTGTTTGATTTAAAGTTCTAACTGCATCTGTCAATATAGGAGAAAACAGAGTGAAACCTAAAAATTCAAACTGTTCCTGCAAACGAATGCTTCAACCTAGAAGAACAAAACTTGGGCATCCAAGTGGGAATGGTGTACTGATTATTACTTGAATGTATCATGAAGATTGGATGAAAAAATATATGTTGAGATTTCAGGAGACTCTAGTTTTTTGAAAGTTTGGCAATCCCTTTCAATATAAGTGTTATTCGCCAGTCCCTGCATTAGGCTACATCAAGAGGAAACAAACCTTAGAGATAGAACGTAGAACTACTTTATTGTGTCAAGTTTCAAGAAGCTAGCACAAACCGTGTTTGATTTAGAGTTCTAGCTGCATCTGTCAATATAGGAGAAAACAGAGTGAAACATAGAAATTCAAACTGTAACTGCAAACTAATGCATCAACCTAGGAGAACGAAACTTGGGCATCCAAGTTTGATTGGTGTACTGCTCATTACTTGAAAGTATCATTAAGGTCAGAAAAAAATATGTGTTGAGATTTCAGGAGACTCTAGTTTTTTGGCAGCCTAACAACGCCTTTCATTGAAAGTGTTATTCGCCAGTCTGTGCTGAAGGCTGCATCAAGAGGAAACAAACCTTAGGGATAGAATGTAGAACTACTTTATTGTGTCAAGTTTCAAGAAGCTAGCCCAAACCGTGTATGATTTAGAGTTTGAACTACATTTGTCAATATAGGAGAAAGCAGAATGAAACCTAAAAATTCAAACTGTTACTGCAAACGAATGCTTCAACGTAGGAGAAGGAAACTTGAGCATCCAAGTGGGATTGGTGTACTGATCATTACTCGAAAGTATCATGAAGATTGGATAAAAAAATATATGTTGAGATTTCAGAAGACTCTAGTTTTGGGAAGTTTGGCAACCCCTTTCAATAAAAGTGTTATTCGCCAGTCCCTGCATTAGGCTACATCAAGAGGAAACAAACCTTAGAGATAGAACGTAGAACTACAGTATTTTGTCAAGTTTCAAGAAGCTAGCACAAACCGTGTTTGATTTAGAGTTCGAACTGCATCTGTCAATATAGGACAAAACAGAGTGAAACCTAAAAATTCAAACTGTTCCTGCAAACGAATGCTTCAACCTAGGAGAACGAAACTTGGGCATCCAAGTTTGATTGGTGCACTGCTCATTACTTGAAAGTATCATGAAGGTCGGAAGAAAAAATATATGATGAGATTTCAGGAGACTGTAGTTTTTTGGCAGCCTTACAACGCCTTTCATTGAATGTGTTATTCGCCAGTCTCTGCTTAAGGCTACATCAAGAGGAAACAAACACTAGGGATAGAACGTAGAACTACTTTATTGTGTCATGTTTCAAGTAGCTAGCACAAACCGTGTTTGATTTAAAGTTCTAACTGCATCTGTCAATATAGGAGAAAACAGAGTG
>NW_027511702.1:0-22296 GCF_048772815.1 Callospermophilus lateralis
CCTCAGTTCTCTCCTATATAGAAAGATGAATTTGGAACTCTAAATCCAACATGGTTTGTAGTAGCTCTTTGAAACTTGACAAAATAAAGGAGTTGTCAGTTTTATCGCTATGGTTTGTTTCCTCTTCAAGCAGCCCAGGCACAGACTGTGGAAAAGCACTTTCATTGAGAGGGGTTCCCAAGCTTCTAAGAAATAACGAGTTTCCGAAATACCAGCAAATATTTTTTCACACAATCTTGATGATACTTGGTGGTAATGATCAGTACACAAATCCCACTTGGCTCACCAAATTTTGTTCTTCTAGGTTGAAGCGTTCGTCTACAGTAGCAGTTTTAATATTTAGGTTTCACTCTGTTCTCTCATATATAGATAGATGAATTTGGAACTCTAAATCCAACATGGTTTGTAGTAGCTCTTTGAAACTTGACAAAATAAAGGAGTTCTCTGTTTTGTCTCTATGGTTTGTTTCCACTTCAAGTAGCTCTAGGCACAGACTGTGGAAAAGCACTTTCATTGAGATGGGTTGCCAAGCTTCTGAGAAATAACGAGTTTCCGAAATACCAGCAAATATTTTTTCACACAATCTTGTTGATACTTGGTGGTAATGATAAGTACACAAATCCCACTTGTCTCACCAAATTTTGTTCTTCTAGGTTGAAGCGTTCGTCTACAGTAGCAGTTTTTATATTTAGGTTTCTCTCTGTTCTCTCCAATATACATAGATGAATTTGGAACTCTAAATCCAACATGGTTTGTAGTAGCTCTTTGAAACTTGACAAAATAATGGAGGTCTCAGATTTGTCTCTATGGTTTGTTCCCTCTTCAAGTAGCCCTAGGCACAGACTGTGGAAAAGCACATTCATTGAGAGGGGTTGCCAAGCTTCTAAGAAATAACGAGTTTCCGAAATACCAGCAAATATTTTTTCACCCAATCTTGATGATACTTGGTGGTAATGATCAGTACACAAATCCCACTTGGCTCACCAAATTTTGTTCTTCTAGGTTGAAGCGTTCTTCTACAGTAGCAGTTTTTATATTTAGGTTTCCCTCTGTTCTCTACTATATCGATAGATGACTTTGGAACTCTAAATCCAACATGGTTTGTAGTAGCTCTTTGAAATTGACAAACAAAGGATTTCTCAGTTTTGTCTCTATGGTTTGTTTCCTCTTAAAGTAGCCCTAGGCACAGACTGTGGAAAGCACTTTCATTGAGATTGGTTTCCAAGCTTCTAAGAAATAACGAGTTTCCGAAATACCAGCAAATATTTTTTCACACAATCTTGTTGATACTTGGTGGTAATGACCAGAATACAAATCCCACTTGGCTCACCAAATTTTGGTCTTCTAGGTTGAAGCGTTCGTCTACAGTAGCAGTTTTTATATTTCGGTTTCTCTCTGTTCTCTCCTATATAGATAGATTAATTTGGAACTCTAAATCCAACATGGTTTGTAGTACCTCTTTGAAACTTGACAAAATAAAGGAGTTCTCAGATTTGTCTCTATGGTTTGTTTCCTCTTCAAGTAGCCCTAGGCACAGACTGTGGAAAAGCACTTTCATTGAGAGGGGTTCCCAAGCTTCTAAGAAATAACGAGTTTCCGAAATACCAGCAAATATTTTTTCACCCAATCTTGATGATACTTGGTGGTCATGATCAGTACACTAATCCCACTTGGCTCACCAAATTTTGTTCTTCTAGGTTGAAGCGTTCGTCTACAGTAGCAGTTTTTATATTTAGGTTTCACTCTGTTCTCTCATATATAGATAGATGAATTTGGAACTCTAAATCCAACATGGTTTGTAGTAGCTCTTTGAAACTTGACAAAATAAAGGAATTCTCAGTTTTGTCTCTATGGTTTGTTTCCTCTTCAAGTAGCCCCAGGCACAGACTGTGGAAAAGCACTTTCATTGAGATGGGTTGCCAAGCTTCTAAGAAATAACGAGTTTCCGAAATACCAGCAAATATTTTTTCACCCAATCTTGATGATACTTGGTGGTAATGATCAGTACACAAATCCCACTTGGCTCACCAATTTTGTTCTTCTAGGTTGAAGCGTTCGTCTTCAGTGGCAGTTTTTAAATTTAGGTTTCACTCTGTTCTCTCATATATAGATAGATGAATTTGGAACTCTAAATCCAACATGGTTTGTAGTAGCTCTTTGAAACTTGACAATATAAAGGAGTTCTCACTTTTGTCTCTATGATTTGTTTCCTCTTCAAGTAGCCCTAGGCACAGACTGTGTTAAAGCACTTTCATTGAGATGTGTTGCCAAGCTTCTAAGAAATAACGAGTTTCCGAAATACCAGCAAATATTTTTTCACACAATCTTGTTGATACTTGGTGGTAATGATCAGTACACAAATCCCACTTGGCTCACCGAATTTTGTTCTTCTAGGTTGAAGCGTTCGTCTACAGTAGCAGTTTTTATATTTAGGTTTCTCTCTGTTCTCTCCTATATAGATAGATGAATTTGGAACTCTAAATCCAACATGGTTTGTAGTAGCTCTTTGAAACTTGACAAAATAAAGGAGTTCTCAGTTTTGTCTCTATGGATTGTTTCCTCTTCAAGTAGCCCTAGGCACAGACTGTGGAAAGCACTTTCATTGAGATGGGTTGGCAAGGTTCTAAGAAATAACGCGTTTCCGAAATACCAGCAAATATTTTTTCACACAATCTTGTTGATACTTGGTGGTAATGATCAGTACACAAATCCCACTTGGCTCACCAAATTTAGTTCTTCTATGTTGAAGCGTTCGTGTACAGTAGCAGTTTTTATATTTAGGTTTCCCTCTGTTCTCTCCTATATAGATAGATGAATTTGGAACTCTAAATCCAACATGGTTTGTAGTAGCTCTTTGAAAATTGACAAAATGAAGGAGTTCTCAGATTTGTCTCTATGGTTTGTTTCCTCTTCAAGTAGCCCTAGGCACAGACTGTGGAAAAGCACTTTCATTGAGAGGGGTTGCCAAGCTTCTAAGAAATAACTAGTTTCCGAAATACCAGCAAATATTTTTTCACCAAATGTTGATGATGCTTGGTGGTAATGATCAGTACACAAATCCCCCTTGGCTCCCCAAATTTTGTTCTTCTAGGTTGAAGCGTTCGTCTACAGTAGCAGTTTTTATATTTAGGTTTCCCTCTGTTCTCTCCTATATAGATAGCTGAATTTGGAACTCTAAATCCAACATGGTTTGTAGTAGCTCTTTGAAACTTGACAAAATAAAGGAGTTCTCAGTTTTGTCTCTATGGTTTGTTTCCTCTTCAAGTAGCCCTAGGCACAGACTGTGGAAAAGCACTTTCATTGAGAGGGGTGCCAATCTTCTAAGAAATTTCGAGTTTCCGAAATAGCAGCAAATATTTTTTCACCCAATCTTGATGATACTTGTTCCTAAAGATCAGTACACAAATCCCACTTGGCTCACCAAATTTTGTTCTTCTAGGTTGAAGCGTTCGTCTACAGTAGCAGTATTTATATTTAGGTTTCCCTCTGTTCTCTCCTATATAGAAAGATGAATTTGGAACTCTAAATCCAATATGGTTTGTAGTAGCTCTTTGAAACTTGACAAAATAAAGGAGTTCTCAGTTTTGTCGTTATGGTTTGTTTCCTCTTCAAGTAGCCCCAGGCACAGACTGTGGAAAAGCACTTTCATTGAGAGGGGTTCCCAAGCTTCTAAGAAATAACGAGTTTCCGAAATACCAGCAAATATTTTTTCACAAAATCTTGATGATACTTGGTGGTAATGATCAGTACACAAATCCCACTTGGCTCACCAAATTTTGTTCTTCTAGGTTGAAGCGTTCGTCTACAGTAGCAGTTTTTATATTTAGGTTTCACTCTGTTCTCTCATATATAGATAGATGAATTTGGAACTCTAAATCCAACATGGTTTGTAGTAGCTCTTTGAAACTTGACAAAATAAAGGAGTTCTCAGTTTTTTCTCTATGTTTTGTTTCCTCTTCAAGTAGCCCTAGGCACAGACTGTGGAAAACCACTTTCATTGAGATGGGTTGCCAAGCTTCTAAGAAATAACGAGTTTCCGAAATACCAGCAAATATTTTTTCACACAATCTTGTTGATAATTGGTGGTAATGATCAGTACACAAATCCCACTTGGCTCTCCAAATTTTGTTCTTCTAGGTTGAAGCGTTCGTGTACAGTAGCAGTTTTTATATTTAGGTTTCCCTCTGTTCTCTCCTATATAGATAGATGAATTTGAACTCTAAATCCAACATGGTTTGTAGTAGCTCTTTGAAACTTGACAAAATAAAGAAGTTCTCAGATTTTTCTCTATTGTTTGTTTCCTCTTCAAGTAGCCCTAGGCACAGACTGTGGAAAAGCACTTTCATTGAGAGGGGTTCCCAAGCTTCTAAGAAATAACGAGTTTCCAAATTACCAGCAAATATTTTTTCACCCAATTTTGATAATACTTGGTGGTCATGATCAGTACACAAATCCCACTTGGCTCACCTAATTTTGTTGTTTTAGGTTGAAGCGTTCGTCTACAGTAGCAGTTTTTATATTTAGGTTTCACTCTGTTCTCTCATAAATAGATAGATGAATTTGGAACTCTAAATCCAACATGGTTTGTAGTAGCTCTTTGAAACTTGACAAAATAAAGGAGTTCTCAGTTTTGTCTCTATGGATTGTTTCCTCTTCAAGTAGCCCTATGCACAGACTGTGGAAAGCACTTTCATTTAGATGGGTTGGCAAGGTTCTAAGAAATAACGCGTTTCCGAAATACCAGCAAATATTTTTTCACACAATCTTGTTGATACTTGGTGGTAATGATCAGTACACAAATCCAACTTGGCTCACCAAATTTAGTTCTTCAATGTTGAAGCGTTCGTGTACAGTAGCTGTTTTTATATTTAGGTTTCCCTCTGTTCTCTCCTATATAGATAGATGAATTTGGAACTCTAAATCCAACATGGTTTGTAGTAGCTCTTTGAAAATTGACAAAATGAAGGAGTTCTCAGATTTGTCTCGATGGTTTGTTTCCTCTTCAAGTAGCCCTAGGCACAGACTGTGGAAAAGCACTTTCATTGAGATGGGTTGCCAAGCTTCTAAGTAATAACGAGTTTCCGAAATACCAGCAAATATTTTTTCACACAATCTTGATGATACTTGGTGGTAATGATCAGTACACAAATCCCACTTGGCTCCCCAAATTTTATTCTTCTAGGTTGAAGCGTTCGTCTACAGTAGCAGTTTTTATATTTAGGTTTCCTTCTGTTCTCTCCCATATAAATAGATGAATTTGGAACTCTAAATCCAACATGGTTTGTAGTAGCTCTTTGAAACTTGACAAAATAAAGGAGTTCTCAGTTTTGTCTCTATGGTTTGTTTTCTCTTTAAGTAGCCCTAGGCACAGACTGTGGTAAAGCACTTTCATTGAGAGGGGTTGCCAAACTTCTAAGAAATAACTAGTTTCCGAAATAGCAGCAAATATTTTTTCACCCAATCTTGATGATACTTGTTGCTAAAGATCAGTACACAAATCCCACTTGGCTCACCAAATTTTGTTCTTCTAGGTTGAAGCGTTCGTCTACAGTCGCAGTTTTTACATTTAGGTTTCCCTCTGTTCTCTCCTATATAGAAAGATGAATTTGGAACTCTAAATCCAACATGGTTTGTAGTAGCTCTTTGAAACTTGACAAAATAAAGGAGTTCTCAGTTTTGTCGCTATGGTTTGTTTCCTCTTCAAGTAGCCCCAGGCACAGACTGTGGAAAAGCACTTTCATTGAGAGGGGTTCCCAAGCTTCTAAGAAATAACGAGTTTCCGAAATACCAGCAAATATTTTTTCACCCAATCTTGATGATACTTGGTGGTAATGATCAGTACACAAATCCCACTTGGCTCACCAAATTTTGTTCTTCTAGGTTGAAGCGTTCGTCTACAGTAGCAGTTTTTATATTTAGGTTTCACTCTGTTCTCTCATATATAGATAGATGAATTTGGAACTCTAAATCCAACATGGTTTGTAGTAGCTCTTTGAAACTTGACAAAATAAAGGAGTTCTCAGTTTTTTCTCTATTGTTTGTTTCCTCTTCAAGTAGCCCTAGGCACAGACTGTGGAGAAGCACTTTCATTGAGAGGGGTTCCCAAGCTTCTAAGAAATAACGAGTTTCCAAATTACCAGCAAATATTTTTTCACCCAATTTTGATAATACTTGGTGGTCATGATCAGTACACAAATCCCACTTGGCTCACCAAATTTTGTTCTTCTAGGTTGAAGCGTTCGTCTACAGTAGCAGTTTTTATATTTAGGTTTCACTCTGTTCTCTCATAAATAGATAGATGAATTTGGAACTCTAAATCCAACATGGTTTGTAGTAGCTCTTTGAAACTTGACAAAATAAAGGAGTTCTCAGTTTTGTCTCTATGGATTGTTTCCTCTTCAAGTAGCCCTATGCACAGACTGTGGAAAGCACTTTCATTTAGATGGGTTGGCAAGGTTCTAAGAAATAACGCGTTTCCGAAATACCAGCAAATATTTTTTCACACAATCTTGTTGATACTTGGTGGTAATGATCAGTACACAAATCCCACTTGGCTCACCAAATTTAGTTCTTCAATGTTGAAGCGTTCGTGTACAGTAGCTGTTTTTATATTTAGGTTTCCCTCTGTTCTCTCCTATATAGATAGATGAATTTGGAACTCTAAATACAACATGGTTTGTAGTAGCTCTTTGAAACTTGACAAAATGAAGGACTTCTCAGATTTGTCTCTATGGTTTGTTTCCTCTTCAAGTAGCCCTAGGCACAGACTGTGGAAAAGCACTTTCATTGAGATGGGTTGCCAAGCTTCTAAGAAATAACGAGTTTCCGAAATACCAGCAAATATTTTTTCACACAATCTTGATGATACTTGGTGGTAATGATCAGTACACAAATCCCACTTGGCTCCCCAAATTTTATTCTTCTAGGTTGAAGCGTTCGTCTACAGTAGTAGTTTTTATATTTAGGTTTCCTTCTGTTCTCTCCCATATAAATAGATGAATTTGGAACTCTAAATCCAACATGGTTTGTAGTAGCTCTTTGAAACTTGACAAAATAAAGGAGTTCTCAGTTTTGTCTCTATGGTTTGTTTTCTCTTCAAGTAGCCCTAGGCACAGACTGTGGTAAAGCACTTTCATTGAGAGGGGTTGCCAAACTTCTAAGAAATAACTAGTTTCCGAAATAGCAGCAAATATTTTTTCACCCAATCTTGATGATACTTGTTGCTAAAGATCAGTACACAAATCCCACTTGGCTCACCAAATTTTGTTCTTCTAGGTTGAAGCGTTCGTCTACAGTCGCAGTTTTTATATTTAGGTTTCCCTCTGTTCTCTCCTATATAGAAAGATGAATTTGGAACTCTAAATCCAACATGGTTTGTAGTAGCTCTTTGAAACTTGACAAAATAAAGGAGTTCTCAGTTTTGTCGCTATGGTTTGTTTCCTCTTCAAGTAGCCCCAGGCACAGACTGTGGAAAAGCACTTTCATTGAGAGGGGTTCCCAAGCTTCTAAGAAATAACGAGTTTCCGAAATACCAGCAAATATTTTTTCACCCAATCTTGATGATACTTGGTGGTAATGATCAGTACACAAATCCCACTTGGCTCACCAAATTTTGTTCTTCTAGGTTGAAGCGTTCGTCTACAGTAGCAGTTTTTATATTTAGGTTTCACTCTGTTCTCTCATATATAGATAGATGAATTTGGAACTCTAAATCCAACATGGTTTGTAGTAGCTCTTTGAAACTTGACAAAATAAAGGAGTTCTCAGTTTTTTCTCTATGGTTTGTTTCCTCTTCAAGTAGCCCTAGGCACAGACTGTGGAAAACCACTTTCATTGAGATGGGTTGCCAAGCTTCTAAGAAATAACGAGTTTCCGAAATACCAGCAAATATTTTTTCACACAATCTTGTTGATACTTGGTGGTAATGATCAGTACACAAATCCAACTTGGCTCTCCAAATTTTGTTCTTCTAGATTGAAGCCTTCGTCTACAGTAGCAGTTTTTATATTTAGGTTTCTCTCTGTTCTCTCCTATATAGATAGATGAATTTGGAACTCTAAATCCAACATGGTTTGTAGAAGCTCTTTGAAACTTGACAAAATAAAGGAGGTCTCAGATTTGTCTCTATGGTTTGTTTCCTCTTCAAGTAGCCCTAGGCACAGACTGTGGAAAAGCACTTTCATTGAGAGGGGTTGCCAAGCTTCTAAGAAATAACGAGTTTTCGAAATACCAGCAAATATTTTTTCACCCAATCTTGATGATACTTGGTGCTAATGATCAGTACACAAATCCCACTTGGCTCACCAAATTTTGTTCTTCTAGGTTGAAGCGTTCGTCTACAGTAGCAGTTTTTATAGTTAGGTTTTCCTCTGTTCTCTCCTATATAGATAGATGAATTTGGAACTCTAAATCCAACATGGTTTGTAGTAGCTCTTTGAAACTTGACAAAACAAAGCAGTTCTCAGGTTTCTCTCTATGGATTGTTTCCTCTTCAAGTAGCCCTAGGCACAGACTGTGGAAAGCACTTTCATTGAGATGGGTTGCCAAGCTTCTAAGAAACAACGCGTTTCCGAAATACCAGCAAATATTTTTTCACACAATCTTGTTGATACTTGGTGGTAATGATCAGTACACAAATCCCACATGGCTCACCAAATTTAGTTCTTCTAGGTTGAAGCGTTCG
Organism: Callospermophilus lateralis; assembly: GCF_048772815.1. Lineage (NCBI taxonomy): Eukaryota > Metazoa > Chordata > Mammalia > Rodentia > Sciuridae > Callospermophilus > Callospermophilus lateralis. The sequence continues at coordinate 8,684 of NW_027511702.1, forward strand.
TGTACAGTAGCAGTTTTTATATTTAGGTTTCCCTCTGTTCTCTCCTATATAGATAGATGAATTTGGAACTCTAAATCCAACATGGTTTGTAGTAGCTCTTTGAAACTTGACAAAATGAAGGAGTTCTCAGATTTGTCCCTATGGTTTGTTTCCTCTTCAAGTAGCCCTAGGCACAGAGTGTGGAAAAGCATTTTCATTGAGAGGGGTTGCCAAGCTTCTAAGAAATAACGAGTTTCCGAAATACCAGCAAATATTTTTTCACCAAATCTTGATGATACTTGGTGGGAATGATCAGTACACAAATCCTACTTGGCTCACCAAATTTTGTTCTTCTAGGTTGAAGCGTTCGTCTACAGTAGCAGTTTTTATATTTAGGTTTCCCTCTGTTCTCTCCTATATAGATAGATGAATTTGGAACTCTAAATCCAACATGGTTTGTAGTAGCTCTTTGAAACTTGACAAAATAAAGGAGTTCTCAGTTTTGTCTCTATGGTTTGTTTCCTCTTCAAGTAGCCCTAGGCACAGACTGTGGAAAAGCACTTTCATTGAGATGGGTTGCCAAGCTTCTAAGAAATAACGAGTTTCCAAAATACCAGCAAATATTTTTTCACACAATCTTGTTGATACTTTTGGTAATGATCAGTACACAAATCCCACTTGGCTCACCAAATTTTGTTCTTCTAGGTTGAAGCGTTCGTCTACAGTAGCAGTTTTTATATTTAGGTTTCCTTCTGTTCTCTCCCATATAAATAGATGAATTTGGAACTCTAAATCCAACATGGTTTGTAGTAGCTCTTTGAAACTTGACAAAATAAAGGAGTTCCCAGTTTTGTCTCTATGGTTTGTTTTCTCTTCAAGTAGCCCTAGGCACAGACTGTGGTAAAGCACTTTCATTGAGAGGGGTTGCCAAACTTCTAAGAAATAACTAGTTTCCGAAATAGCAGCAAATATTTTTTCACCCAATCTTGCTGATACTTGTTGCTAAAGATCAGTACACAAATCCCACTTGGCTCACCAAATTTTGTTCTTCTAGGTTGAAGCGTTCGTCTACAGTCGCAATTTTTATATTTAGGTTTCCCTCTGTTCTCTCCTATATAGAAAGATGAATTTGGAACTCTAAATCCAACATGGTTTGTAGTAGCTTTTTGAAACTTGACAAAATAAAGGAGTTCTCAGTTTTGTCGCTATGGTTTGTTTCCTCTTCAAGTAGCCCCAGGCACAGACTGTGGAAAAGCACTTTCATTGAGAGGGGTTCCCAAGCTTCTAAGAAATAACGAGTTTCCGAAATACCAGCAAATATTTTTTCACCCAATCTTGATGATACTTTGTGGTAATTATCAGTACACAAATCCCACTTGGCTCACCAAATTTTGTTCTTCTAGGTTGAAGCGTTCGTCTACAGTAGCAGTTTTTATATTTAGGTTTCACTCTGTTCTCTCATATATAGATAGATGAATTTGGAACTCTAAATCCAACATGGTTTGTAGTAGCTCTTTGAAACTTGACAAAATAAAGGAGTTCTCAGTTTTTTCTCTATGGTTTGTTTCCTCTTCAAGTAGCTCTAGGCACAGACTGTGGAAAACCAATTTCATTGAGATGGGTTGCCAAGCTTCTAAGAAATAACGAGTTTCCGAAATACCAGCAAATATTTTTTCACACAATCTTGTTGATACTTGGTGGTAATGATCAGTACACAAATCTCACTTGGCTCTATAATTTTGTTCTTCTAGGTTGAAGCGTTCGTCTCCAGTAGCAGTTTTTATATTTAGGTTTCTCTCTGTTCTCTCCTATATAGATAGATGAATTTGGAACTCTAAATCCAACATGGTTTGTAGTAGCTCTTTGAAACTTGACAAAATAAAGGAGGTCTCAGATTTGTCTCTATGGTTTGTTTCCTCTTCAAGTAGCCCTAGGCACAGACTGTGGAAAAGCACTTTCATTGAGAGGGGTTGCCAAGCTTCTAAGAAATAACGAGTTTCCGAAATACCAGCAAATATTTTTTCACCCAATCTTGATGATACTTGGTGGTAATAATCATACACAAATCCCACTTGGCTCACCAAATTTTGTTCTTCTAGGTTGAAGCGTTCGTCTACAGTAGCAGTTTTTATATTTAGGTTTTCCTCTGTTCTCTCCTATATAGATAGATGAATTTGGAACTCTAAATCCAACATGGTTTGTAGTAGCTCTTTGAAACTTGACAAAACAAAGCAGTTCTCAGGTTTCTCTCTATGGATTGTTTCCTCTTCAAGTAGCCCTAGGCACAGACTGTGGAAAGCACTTTCATTGAGATGGGTTGCCAAGCTTCTAAGAAACAACGCGTTTCCGAAATACCAGCAAATATTTTTTCACACAATCTTGTTGATACTTGGTGGTAATGATCAGTACACAAATCCCACTTGGCTCACCACATTTAGTTCTTCTAGGTTGAAGCGTTCGTGTACAGTAGCAGTTTTTATATTTAGGTTTCCCTCTGTTCTCTCCTATATAGATAGATGAATTTGGAACTCTAAATCCAACATGGTTTGTAGTAGCTCTTTGAAACTTGACAAAATGAAGGAGTTCTCAGATTTGTCTCTATGGTTTGTTTCCTCTTCAAGTAGCCCTAGGCACAGACTGTGGAAAAGCACTTTCATTGAGATGGGTTGCAAAGCTTCTAAGAAATAACGAGTTTCCGAAATACCAGCAAATATTTTTTCACACAATCTTGATGATACTTGGTGGTAAAGATCAGTACACAAATCCCACTTGGCTCCCCAAATTTTGTTCTTCTAGGTTGAAGCGTTCGTCTACAGTAGCAGTTTTTATATTTAGGTTTCCCTCTGTTCTCTCCCATATAAATAGATGAATTTGAAACTCTAAATCCAATATGGTTTGTAGTAGCTCTTTGAAACTTGACAAAATAAAGGAGTTCTCAGTTTTGTCTCTATGGTTTGTTTCCTCTTCAAGTAGCCCTAGGCACAGACTGTGGTAAAGCACTTTCATTGAGAGGGGTTGCCAAACTTCTAAGAAATTTCGAGTTTCCGAAATAGCAGCAAATATTTTTTCACCCAATCTTGATGATACTTGTTGCTAAAGATCAGTACACAAATCCCACTTGGCTCACCAAATTTTGTTCTTCTAGGTTGAAGCGTTCGTCTACAGTAGCAGTTTTTATATTTAGGTTTCACTCTGTTCTCTCATATATAGATAGATGAATTTGGAACTCTAAATCCAACATCGTTTGTAGTAGCTCTTTGAAACTTGACAAAATAAAGGAGTTCTCAGTTTTTTCTCTATGGTTTGTTTCGTCTTCAAGTAGCCCTAGGCACAGACTGTGGAAAAGCACTTTCATTGAGATGGGTTGCCAAGCTTCTAAGAAATAACGCATTTCCGAAATACCAGCAAATATTTTTTCACACAATCTTGTTGATACTTGGTGGTAATGATCAGTACACAAATCCCACTTGGCTCACCAAATTTAGTTCTTCTAGGTTGAAGCGTTCGTGTACAGTAGCAGTTTTTATATTTAGGTTTCCCTCTGTTCTCTCCTATATAGATAGATGAATTTGGAACTCTAAATCCAACATGGTTTGTAGTAGCTCTTTGAAACTTGACAAAATAAAGGAGTTCTCAGATTTGTCTCTATGGATTGTTTCCTCTTCAAGTAGCCTTAGGCACAGACTGTGGAAAGTACTTTCATTGAGATGGGTTCCCAAGCTTCTAGGAAATAACGCGTTTCCGCAATACCAGCAAATATTTTTTCACACAATCTTGTTGATACTTGGTGGTAATGATCAGTACACAAATCCCACTTGGCTCACCAAATTTAGTTCTTCTAGGTTGAAGCGTTCGTGTACAGTAGCAGTTTTTATATTTAGGTTTCCCTCTGTTCTCTCCTATATAGATAGATGAATTTGGAACTCTAAATCCAACATGGTTTGTAGTAGCTCTTTGAAACTTGACAAAATAAAGGAGTTCTCAGATTTGTCTCTATGGTTTGTTTCCTCTTCAAGTAGCCCTTGGCACAGACTGTGGAAAAGCACTTTCATTGAGAGGGGTTGCCAAGCTTCTAAGAAATAAAGAGTTTCCGAAATACCAGCGAATATTTTTTCACCCAATCTTGATGATACTTGTTGCTAATGATCAGTACACAAATCCCACTTGGCTCACCAAATTTTGTTCTTCTAGTTTAAAGCGTTGGTCTACAGTAGCAGTTTTTATATTTAGGTTTCCCTTTGTTCTCTCCTATATAGATAGAAGAATTTGGAACTCTAAATCCAACATGGTTTGTAGTAGCTCTTTGAAAATTGAGAAAATAAAGGGGTTCTCAGTTTTTTCTCTATGGTTTTTTTCCTCTTCAAGAAGCCCTAGGCACAGACTGTGGAAAAGCACTTTCATTGAGATGGGTTGCCAAGCTTCTAAGAAATAACGAGTTTCCGAAATACCAGCAAGTATTTTTTCACACAATCTTGTTGATACTTGGTGGTAATGATCAGTACACAAATCCCTCTTGGCTCACCAAATTTTGTTCTTCTAGGTTGAAGCGTTCGTGTACAGTAGCAGTTTTTATATTTAGGATTCCCTCTGTTCTCTCCTATATAGATAGATGAATTTGGAACTCTAAATCCAACATGGTTTTTAGTAGCTCTTTGAAACTTGACAAAATAAAGGAGTTCTCAGATTTGTCTCTATGGTTTGTTTCCTCTTCAAGTAGCCCTAGGCACAGACTGTGGAAAAGCACTTTCATTGAGAGGGTTTGCCAAGCTTCTAAGAAATAACGAGTTTCCGAAATACCAGCAAATATTTTTTCACCCAATCTTGATGATACTTGGTGCTAATGATCAGTACGCAAATCCCACTTGGCTCACCAAATTTTGTTCTTCTAGGTTGAAGCGTTCGTCTACAGTAGCAGTTTTTATATTTAGGTTTCCCTCTGTTCTCTCCTATATAGATAGAAGAATTTGGAACTCTAAATCCAACATGGTTTGTAGTAGCTCTTTGAAAATTGAGAAAATAAAGGAGTTCTCAGATTTGTCTCTATGGTTTGTTTCCTCTTCAAGTAGCCCTAGGCACAGACTGTGGAAAAGCACTTTCATTAAGAGGGGTACCCAAGCTTCTAAGAAATAACGAGTTTCCGAAATAGCAGCAAATATTTTTTCTCACAATCTTGATGATACTTGGTGGTCATGATCAGTGCACAAATCCCACTTGGCTCACCAAATTTTGTTCTTCTAGGTTGAAGCGTTCGTCTTCAGTAGCAGTTTTTATATTTAGGTTTCCCTCTGTTCTCTCCAATATAGATAGATGAATTTGGAACTCTAAATCCAACATGGTTTGTAGTAGCTCTTTGAAACTTGACAAAATAAAGGAGTTCTCAGTTTTGTCTCTATGGATTGTTTCCTCTTCCAGTATCCCTAGTCACAGACTGTGGAAAGTACTTTCATTGAGATGGGTTGCCAAGCTTCTAAGAAATAACGAGTTTCCGAAATACCAGCGAATATTTTTTCAACCAATCTTGATGATACCTGTTGCTAATGATCAGTACACAAATCCCACTTGGCTCACCAAATTTTGTTCTTCTAGGTTGAAGCGTTCGTCTGCAGTAGCAGTTTTTATATTTAGGGATCCCTCTGTTCTCTCCGATATAGAAAGATGAATTTGGAACTCTAAATCCAACAAGGTTTGTAGTAGCTCTTTGAAACTTGACAAAATAAAGGAGTTCTCAGTTTTTTCGCTATGGTTTGATTCCTCTTCAAGTAGCCCCAGGCACAGACTGTGGAAAAGCACTTTCATTGAGAGGGGTTCCCAAGCTTCTAAGAAATAATGAGGTTTCGAAATACCAGCAAATATTTTTTCACCCAATCTTGATGATTCTTGGTGGTAATGATCAGTACACAAATCCCACTTGGCTCACCAAATTTTGTTCTTCTAGGTTGAAGCGTTCGTCTACAGTAGCAGTTTTTATATTTAGGTTTCACTCTGTTCTCTCATATATAGATAGATGAATTTGGAACTCTAAATCCAACATGGTTTGTAGTAGCTCTTTGAAACTTGACAATATAAAGGAGTTCTCAGTTTTGTCTCTATGGTTTGTTTCCTCTTCATGTAGCCCTAGGCACAGACTGTGGAAAAGCACTTTCATTGAGATGTGTTGCCAAGCTTCTAAGAAATAACGAGTTTCCGAAATACCAGCAAATATTTTTCACACAATCTTGTTGATACTTGGTGGTAATGATCAGTACACAAATCCCACTTGGCTCACCAAATTTTGTTCTTCTAGGTTGAAGCGTTCGTCTACAGTAGCAGTTTTTATATTTAGGTTTCTCTCTGTTCTCTCCTATATAGATAGATGAATTTGGAACTCTAAATCCAACATGGTTTGTAGTAGCTCTTTGAAACTTGACAAAATAAAGGAGTTCTCAGATTTGTCTCTATGGTTTGTTTCCTCTTCAAGTAGCCCTAGGCACAGACTGTGGAAAAGCACTTTCATTGAGAGGGGCTGCCAAGCTTCTAAGATATAACGAGTTTCCGAAATACCAGCAAATATTTTTTCACCCAATCTTGATGATACTTGGTGGTAATGATCAGTACACAAATCCCACTTGGCTTACCAAATTTTGTTCTTCTAGGTTGAAGCGTTCGTCTACAGTAGCAGTTTTTATATTTAGGTCTCCCTCTGTTCTCTCCTATATAGATAGATGAATTGGGAACTCTAAATCCAACATGCTTTGTAGTAGCTCCTTGAAACTTGACAAAATAAAGGAGTTCTCAGTTTTGTCTCTATGGTTTGTTTCCTCTTCAAGTAGCCCTAGGCACAGACTGTGGAAAAGCACTTTCATTGAGAGGGGTTGCCAAGCTTCTAAGAAATAACGAGTTTCCGAAATACCAGCAAATATTTTTTCACCCAATCTTGATGATACTTGGTGGTAATGATCAGTACGCAAATCCCACTTGGCTCACCAAATTTTGTTCTTCTAGGTTGAAGCGTTCGTCTACAGTAGCAGTTTTTATATTTAGGGTTCCCTCTGTTCTCTCCTATATAGAAAGATGAATTTGGAACTCTAAATCCAACGTGGATTGTAGTAGCTCTTTGAAACATGACAAAATAAAGGAGTTCTCAGATTTGTCTCTATGGTTTGTTTCCTCTTCAAGTAGCCCTAAGCACAGATGTGGAAAAGCACTTTCATTGAGAGGGTTACCCAAGGTTCTAAGAAATAACGAGTTTCCGAAATACCAGCAAATATTTTTTCACCCAATCATGATGACACTTGGTGGTCATGATCAGTACACAAATCCCACTTGGCTCACCAAATTTTGTTCTTCTAGGTTGAAGCGTTCGTCTACAGTAGCATTTTTTATATTTAGGTTTCACTCTGTTCTCTCCTATATAGATAGATGAATTTGGAACTCTAAATCCAACATGGTTTGTAGTAGCTCTTTGACTTGACAAATAAAGGAGTTCTCAGTTTTGTCTCTATGGATTGTTTCCTCTTCAAGTAGCCCTAGTCACAGACTGTGGAAAGTACTTTCATTGAGATGGGTTGCCAAGCTTCAATGAAATAACGAGTTTCCGAAACACCAGCGAATATTTTTTCTCCCAATCTTGATGATACTTGTTGCTAATGATCAGTACACAAATCCCACTTGGCTCACCAAATTTTGTTCTTCTAGGTTGAAGCGTTCGCCTAGAGTAGCAGTTTTTATATTTAGGGTTCCCTCTGTTCTCTCCTATATAGAAAGATGAATTTGGAACTCTAAATCCAACATGGTTTGTAGTAGCTCTTTGAAACTTGACAAAATAAAGGAGTTCTCAGTTTTGTCGCTATGGTGTGTTTCCTCTTCAAGTAGCCCCAGGCACAGACTGTGGAAAAGCACTTTCATTGAGACGGGTTCTCTAGCTTCTAAGAAATAACGAGTTTCCGAAATACCAGCAAATATTTTTTCACCCAATCTTGATGATACTTGGTGGTCATGATCAGTACACAAATCGCACTTGGCTCACCAAATTTTGTTCTTCTAGGTTGAAGCGTTCGTCTACAGTAGCAGTTTTTATATTTAGGTTTTACTCTGTTCTCCCCTATATAGATAGATGAATTTGGAACTCTAAATCCAACATGGTTTGTAGTAGCTCCTTGAAACTTGACAATATAAAGGAGTTCTCAGTTTTGTCTCTATGGTTTGTTTCCTCTTCAAGTATCCCTAGGCACAGACTGTGGAAAAGCACTTTCATTGAGATGTGTTGCCAAGCTTCTAAGAAATAACGAGTTTCCGAAATACCAGCAAATATTTTTTGACACAATCTTGTTGATACTTGGTGGTAATGATCACTATACAAATCCCACTTGGCTTACCAAATTTTTGTCTTCTAGGTTGAAGCGTTCGTCTACAATAGCAGTTTTTATATTTAGGTTTCTCTCTGTTCTCTCCTATATAGATAGATGAATTTGAAACTCTAAATCCAACATGGTTTGTAGTAGCTCTTTGAAACTTGACGAAATAAAGGAATTCTCAGATTTTTCTCTATGGTTTGTTTCCTCTTCAAGTAGCCCTAGGCACAGACTGTGGAAAAGCACTTTCATTGAGAGGGGTTCCCAAGCTTCTAAGAAATAACGAGTTTCCGAAATACCAGCAAATATTTTTTCACCCAATTTTGATGATACTTGGTGGTCATGATCAGAACACAAATCCCACTTGGCTCACCAAATTTTGTTCTTCTAGAATGAAGCGTTCGTCTACAGTAGCAGTTTTTATATTTAGGTTTCACTCTGTTCTCTCATATATAGATAGATGAATTTTGAACTCTAAATCCAACATGGTTTGTAGTAGCTCTTTGAAACTTGACAAAATAAATGAGTTCTCAGTTTTGTCTCTATGGATTGTTTCCTCTTCAAGTAGCCCTAGGCACAGACTGTGGAAAGCACTTTCATTGAGATGGGTTGGCAAGCTTCTAAGAAATAACGCGTTTCCGAAATACCAGCAAATATTTTTTCACACAATCTTGTTGATACTTGGTGGTAATGATCAGTACACAAATCCCACTTGGCTTAAAAAATTTTGTTCTTCTAGGTTGAAGCGTTCGTCTACAGTAGCAGTTTTTATATTTAGGTTTCCCTCTGTTCTCTCCCATATAAATAGATGAATTTGGAACTCTAAATCCAACATGGTTTCTAGTAGCTCTTTGAAACTTGACAAAATAAAGGAGTTCTCAGTTTTGTCTCTATGGTTTGTTTCCTCTTCAAGTAGCCCTAGGCACAGACTGTGTTAAAGCACTTTCATTGAGAGGGGTTGCCAAGCTTCTAAGAAATTTCGAGTTTCCGAAATACCAGCAAATATTTTTACACCCAATCTTGATGATACTTGTTGCTAATGATCAGTACACAAATCCCACTTGGCTCACCAAATTTTGTTCTTCTATGTTGAAGCGATCGTCTACAGTAGCAGTTTTTATATTTAGGTTTCCCTCTGTTCTCTCCTATATAGAAAGATGAATTTGGAACTCTAAATCCAACATGGTTTGTAGTAGCTCTTTGAAACTTGACAAAATAAAGGATTTCTCAGTTTTGTCTCTATGGTTTGTTTCCTCTTAAAGTAGCCCTAGGCACAGACTGTGGAAAGCACTTTCATTAAGATGGGTTGCCAAGCTTCTAAGAAATAACGAGTTTCCGAAATACCAGCAAATATTTTTTCACCCAAATTGATGATACTTTGTGGTAATGATCAGTACACAAATCCCACTTGGCTTACCAAATTTTGTTCTTCTAGGTTGAAGCGTTCGTCTACAGTAGCAGTTTATATATTTAAGTTTCCCTCTGTTCTCTCCTATATACATAGATGAATTTTTTAACTCTAAATCCAACATGGTTTGTAGCAGCTCTTTGAAACTTGACAAAATAAAGGAGTTCTCAGTTTTGTCGCTATTGTTTTTTTTTCCTCTTCAAGTAGCCCCAGGCACAGACTGTGGAAAAGCACTTTCATTGAGAGGGGTTCCCAAGCTTCTAAGAAATAACGAGTTTCCGAAATACCAGCAAATATTTTTTCACCCAATCTTGATGATACTTGGTGGTATGATCAGTACACAAATCCCACTTGGCTCACCAAATTTTGTTCTTCTAGTTTGAAGCGTTCGTCTACAGTAGCAGTTTTTATATTTAGGGTTCCCTCTGTTCTCTCCTATATAGAAAGATGAATTTGGAACTCTAAATCCAACGTGGATTGTAGTAGCTCTTTGAAACATGACAAAATAAAGGAGTTCTCAGATTTGTCTCTATGGTTTGTTTCCTCTTCAAGTAGCCCTAAGCACAGATGTGGAAAAGCACTTTCATTGAGAGGGTTACCCAAGGTTCTAAGAAATAACGAGTTTCCGAAATACCAGCAAATATTTTTTCACCCAATCATGATGACACTTGGTGGTCATGATCAGTACACAAATCCCACTTGGCTCACCAAATTTTGTTCTTCTAGGTTGAAGCGTTCGTCTACAGTAGCATTTTTTATATTTAGGTTTCACTCTGTTCTCTCCTATATAGATAGATGAATTTGGAACTCTAAATCCAACATGGTTTGTAGTAGCTCTTTGACTTGACAAATAAAGGAGTTCTCAGTTTTGTCTCTATGGATTGTTTCCTCTTCAAGTAGCCCTAGTCACAGACTGTGGAAAGTACTTTCATTGAGATGGGTTGCCAAGCTTCAAAGAAATAACGAGTTTCCGAAACACCAGCGAATATTTTTTCTCCCAATCTTGATGATACTTGTTGCTAATGATCAGTACACAAATCCCACTTGGCTCACCAAATTTTGTTCTTCTAGGTTGAAGCGTTCGCCTAGAGTAGCAGTTTTTATATTTAGGGTTCCCTCTGTTCTCTCCTATATAGAAAGATGAATTTGGAACTCTAAATCCAACATGGATTGTAGTAGCTCTTTGAAACTTGACAAAATAAAGGAGTTCTCAGTTTTGTCGCTATGGTGTGTTTCCTCTTCAAGTAGCCCCAGGCACAGACTGTGGAAAAGCACTTTCATTGAGACGGGTTCTCTAGCTTCTAAGAAATAACGAGTTTCCGAAATACCAGCAAATATTTTTTCACCCAATCTTGATGATACTTGGTGGTCATGATCAGTACACAAATCGCACTTGGCTCACCAAATTTTGTTCTTCTAGGTTGAAGCGTTCGTCTACAGTAGCAGTTTTTATATTTAGGTTTCCCTCTGTTCTCTCCTATATAGATAGATGAATTTGGAACTCTAAATCCAACATGGTTTGTAGTAGCTCTTTGAAACTTGACAAAACAAAGGAATTCTCCGTTTTTTCTCTATGGTTTGTTTCCTCTTAAAGTAGCCCTAGGCACAGACTGTGGAAAGCAATTTCATTGAGATGGGTTGCCAAGCTTCTAAGAAATAACAAGTTTCCGAAATACCAGCAAATATTTTTTGACACAATCTTGTTGATACTTGGTGGTAATGATCACTATACAAATCCCACTTGGCTTACCAAATTTTTGTTTTCTAGGTTGAAGCGTTCGTCTACAATAGCAGTTTTTATATTTAGGTTTCTCTCTGTTCTCTCCTATATAGATAGATGAATTTGAAACTCTAAATCCAACATGGTTTGTAGTAGCTCTTTGAAACTTGACGAAATAAAGGAATTCTCAGATTTTTCTCTATGGTTTGTTTCCTCTTCAAGTAGCCCTAGGCACAGACTGTGGAAAAGCACTTTCATTGAGAGGGGTTCCCAAGCTTCTAAGAAATAACGAGTTTCCGAAATACCAGCAAATATTTTTTCACCCAATTTTGATGATACTTGGTGGTCATGATCAGAACACAAATCCCACTTGGCTCACCAAATTTTGTTCTTCTAGAATGAAGCGTTCGTCTACAGTAGCAGTTTTTATATTTAGGTTTCACTCTGTTCTCTCATATATAGATAGATGAATTTTGAACTCTAAATCCAACATGGTTTGTAGTAGCTCTTTGAAACTTGACAAAATAAATGAGTTCTCAGTTTTGTCTCTATGGATTGTTTCCTCTTCAAGTAGCCCTAGGCACAGACTGTGGAAAGCACTTTCATTGAGATGGGTTGGCAAGCTTCTAAGAAATAACGCGTTTCCGAAATACCAGCAAATATTTTTTCACACAATCTTGTTGATACTTGGTGGTAATGATCAGTACACAAATCCCACTTGGCTTAAAAAATTTTGTTCTTCTAGGTTGAAGCGTTCGTCTACAGTAGCAGTTTTTATATTTAGGATTCCCTCTGTTCTCTCCCATATAAATAGATGAATTTGGAACTCTAAATCCAACATGGTTTGTAGTAGCTCTTTGAAACTTGACAAAATAAAGGAGTTCTCAGTTTTGTCTCTATGGTTTGTTTCCTCTTCAAGTAGCCCTAGGCACAGACTGTGGTAAAGCACTTTCATTGAGAGGGGTTGCCAAGCTTCTAAGAAATTTCGAGTTTCCGAAATACCAGCAAATATTTTTACACCCAATCTTGATGATACTTGTTGCTAATGATCAGTACACAAATCCCACTTGGCTCACCAAATTTTGTTCTTCTAGGTTGAAGCGATCGTCTACAGTAGCAGTTTTTATATTTAGGTTTCCCTCTGTTCTCTCCTATATAGAAAGATGAATTTGGAACTCTAAATCCAACATGGTTTGTAGTAGCTCTTTGAAACTTGACAAAATAAAGGAGTTCTCAGTTTTGTCTCTATGGTTTGTTTCCTCTTAAAGTAGCCCTAGGCACAGACTGTGGAAAGCACTTTCATTAAGATGGGTTGCCAAGCTTCTAAGAAATAACGAGTTTCCGAAATACCAGCAAATATTTTTTCACCCAAATTGATGATACTTTGTGGTAATGATCAGTACACAAATCCCACTTGGCTTACCAAATTTTGTTCTTCTAGGTTGAAGCGTTCGTCTACAGTAGCAGTTTATATATTTAAGTTTCCCTCTGTTCTCTCCTATATACATAGATGAATTTTTTAACTCTAAATCCAACATGGTTTGTAGCAGCTCTTTGAAACTTGACAAAATAAAGGAGTTCTCAGTTTTGTCGCTATTGTTTTTTTTTCCTCTTCAAGTAGCCCCAGGCACAGACTGTGGAAAAGCACTTTCATTGAGAGGGGTTCCCAAGCTTCTAAGAAATAACGAGTTTCCGAAATACCAGCAAATATTTTTTCACCCAATCTTGATGATACTTGGTGGTATGATCAGTACACAAATCCCACTTGGCTCACCAAATTTTGTTCTTCTAGTTTGAAGCGTTCGTCTACAGTAGCAGTTTTTATATTTAGGTTTCCCTCTGTTCTCTTTTATTTAGATAGATGAATTTGGAACTCTAAATCCAACATGGTTTGTAGTAGCTCTTTGAAACTTTACAAAATTAAGGAGTTCTCAGATTTGCCTCTATGGTTTCTTTCCTCTTCAAGTAGCCCTAGGCACAGACTGTGGAATAGCACTTTCATTGAGAGGGGTTGCCAAGCTTCTAAGAAATAACGAGTTTCCGAAATACCAGCAAATATTTTTTCACCCAATCTTGATGATACTTGGTGGTAATGATCAGTACACAAATCCCACTTGGCTTACCAAATTTTGTTTTTCTAGGTTGAAGAGTTCGTCTACAGTAGCAGTTTTTATAT
>NW_027511703.1:0-22288 GCF_048772815.1 Callospermophilus lateralis
GGGTTGAAGCATTCGTTTGCAGTAACAGTTTGAATTTTTAGTTTTCACTCTGTTTTCTCTATATTGACAGATGCAGTTCGAACTCTAAATCAAACATGGTTTGTGCTAGCTTCTTTAAACTTGACACATAAAGTAGTTCTACGTTCTATCTCTAAGGTTTTTTTCCTCTTGATGTAGCCTTAAGCAGAGACTGCCGAATAACACTTTCAATGAAAGGCGTTGTTAAGCTTCCAAAAACTACCGTCTCCTGAAATCTCAACATACATTTTTTCATCCAATCTTCATGATTCTTTCAAGTATTGAACAGTACACCAATCAAACGTGGATGCCCAAGTTTTGTTCTTCTAGGTTGTAGCATTCGTTTGCAGGAACAGTAGAAATTATAGGTTTTACTCTGTTTTCTCCTATATTGACAGATGCAGTTAGAACTCAAAATCAAACACGGTTTGTGCTAGCTTCTTGAAACTTGACACAGTAAAGTAGTTTCTACGTTCTATCTCTAAGGATTGTTTCCTCTTGTATCCTATTGCTGGGACTGGCGAATAACACTTTATACTGAAAGGGGTTGCCAAACTTCCAACACACTAGAGTCTCCTGAAATCTCAACATATATTTTTTCATCCAAACTTCATGATACTTTCAAGTAATGATCAGTACACCAATCCCACTTGGATGCCAAAGTTTAGTTCTCCTAGATTGAAGCATTCTTTTGGAGTAACAGTGTGAATTTCTAGGTTTCACTCTGTTTTCTCCTATATTGACAATGTAGTTTCGAACTCTAATCAAACATGGTTTGTGCTAGCTTCTTGAAACTTGAAACAGTAAATTAGTTCTACATTCTATTTTTATTTTTTGTTTCCTCTGATGTAGACCTAAGCAGAGACTGACGAAAGACACATTCAATGAAAGGCGTTGTTGGGCTGCCAAAAAACTACCGTCTCCTGAAATCTCAACATACATTTTTTCATCCAATCTTCATGATTCTTTCAAGTATTGATCAGTACACCAATCAAACGTGGATGCCCAAGTTTTGTTCTTCTAGGTTGTAGCATTCGTTTGCAGGAACAGTTAGAAATTATAGGTTTCACTCTGTTTTCTCCTATATTGACAGATGCAGTTAGAACTCTAAATCAAACACGATATGTGCTAGCTTCTTGAACTTGACACAGTAAAGTAGTTCTACGTTCTATCTCTAAGGTTTGTTTCCTCTTGTATCCTACAAGCTGGGACTGGCGAATAAACACTTATACTGAAAGGGGTTGCCAAACTTCCAACACACTAGAGTCTCCTGAATCTCTTCAACATATATTTTTCATCCAATCTTCATGATACTTTCAAGTAATGATCAGTACACCAATCCCACTTGGATGCCAAAGTTTAGTTCTCCTAGATTGAAGCATTCTTTTGGAGTAACAGTTTGAATTTTTAGGTTCACTCTGTTTTCTCCTATATTGACAAATGTAGTTCGAACTCTAAATCAAACAGGGTTTGTGCTAGCTTCTTGAAACTTGAAACAGTAAAGTAGCTCTACATTCTATTTTTATTTTTTGTTTCCTCTGGATGTAGACCTAACCAGAGACTGACGAAAGACACATTCAATGAAAGGCGTTGTTAGGCTGCCAAAATATACAGTCTCCTGAAATCTCAACATATTTTTTTTCGACCTTCATGATAATTTCAAGTAATCAGCAGTACACAATAAAACGTGGATGTTCAAGTTTCTTTCTCCTAGGTTGAAGCATTCGTTTGCAGTAACAGTTTGAATTTTAAGTTTTCACTCTGTTTTTTTCCTATATTGACAGATGCAGTTCGAACTCTAAATCAACATGGTTTGTTCTAGTTCTTGAAAATTGACACAATAAAGTAGTTCTAAGTTCTATCTCTAAGGTTTGTTTCCTAAGATGTAGCCTTAAGCAGAGACTGGCGAATAACCCTTTCAATGAAAGGCGTTGTTAAGCTTTCAAAAAATACAGTCTCTGAAATCTCAACATATATTTTTTCATCCAATCTTCATGATTCTTTCAAGTATTGATCAGTACACCAATCAAACGTGGATGCCCAAGTTTTGTTCTTCTAGGTTGTAGCATTCGTTTGCAGGAACAGTTAGAAATTATAGGTTTCACTCTGTTTTCTCAAATATTGACAAATGCAGTTAGAACTCTAAATCAACACGGTTGTGCTAGCTTCTTGAAACTTGACACAATAAAGTAGTTCTACGTTCTATCTCTAAGGTTTGTTTCCTCTTGTATCCTAAAGCTGGGACTGGCGAATAACACTTATACTGAAAGGGGTTGCCAAACTTCCAACACACTAGAGTCTCCTGAAATCTCAACATATATTTTTTCATCCAATCTTCATGATACTTTCAAGTAATGATCAGTACACCAATCCCACTTGGTTGCCAAGTTTAGTTATCCTAAGATTGAAGCATCTTTTGGAGTAACAGTGTGAATTTCTAGGTTTCACTCTGTTTTTCCTATATTGACAAATGTAGTTCGAACTCTAAATCAAACATGGTTTGTGCTAGCTTCTTGAAACTTGAAACAGTAAAGTAGTTCTACATTCTATTTTTATTTTTTGTTTCCTCTGGATGTAGACCTAAGCAGAGACTGACGAAAGACACATTCAATGAAAGGCGTTGTTGGGCTGCCAAAATACTACAGTCTCCTGAAATCTCAACATATTTTTTTTTCCGACCTTCATGATAATTTCAAGTAATGAGCAGTACACCAATAAAACGTGGATGTTCAAGTTTCGTTCTCCTAGGTTTAAGCATTCGTTTGCAGTAACAGTTTGAATTTTTAGTTTTCACTCTGTTTTCTCCTATATTGACAGATGCAGTTCGAACTCTAAATCAAACATGGTTTGTGCTAGCTTCTTTAAACTTGACACAATAAAGTAGTTCTACGTTCTATCTCTAAGGTTTGTTTCCTCTTGATGTAGCCTTAAGCAGAGACTGCCGAATAACACTTTCAATGAAAGGCGTTGTTTAAGCTTCCAAAAAACTACCGTCTCCTGAAATCTCAACATACATTTTTTCATCCAATCTTCATGATTCTTTCAAGTATTGATCAGTACACCAATCAAACGGTGGATGCCCAAGTTTTGTTCTTCTAGGTTGTAGCATTCGTTTGCAGGAACAGTTAGAAATTATAGGTTTCACTCTGTTTTCTCCTATATTGACAGATGCAGTTAGAACTCTAAATCAAACACGGTTTGTGCTGCTTCTTGAAACTTGACACAATAAAGTAGTTCTACGTTCTATCTCTAAGTTGTTTCCTCTTGTATCCTAAAGCTGGGACTGGCGAATAACACTTATACTGAAAGGGGTTGCCAAACTTCCAACACACTAGAGTCTCCTGAAATCTCAACATATATTTTTTCATCCAATCTTCATGATACTTTCAAGTAATGATCAGTACACCAATCCCACTTGGATGCCAAAGTTTAGTTCTCCTAGATTGAAGCATTCTTTTGGAGTAACAGTTTGAATTTTTAGGTTTCACTCTGTTTTCTCCTATATTGACAAATGTAGTTCGAACTCTAAATCAAACACGGTTTGTGCTAGCTTCTTGAAACTTGAAACCGGTAAAGTAGTTCTACATTCTATTTTTATTTTTGTTTCCTCTGGATGGAGACCTAAGCAGAGACTGACGAAGACACATTCAATGAAAGGCGTTGTTAGGCTGCCAAAATACTACAGCTCCTGAAATCTCAACATATTTTTTTTTCCGACCTTCATGATAATTTCAAGTAATGAGCAGTACACCATAAAACGTGGATGTTCAAGTTTCCTTCTCCTAGGTTGAAGCATTCGTTTGCAGTAACAGTTTGAATTTTTAGTTTTCACTCTGTTTCTCCTATATTGACAGATGCAGTTCGAACTCTAAATCAAACATGGTTTGTGCTAGCTTCTTGAAACCTGACACAATAAAGTAGTTCTACGTTCTATCTCTAAAGGTTTGTTTTCTCTTGATGTAGCCTTAAGCAGAGACTGGCGAATAACACTTTCATTGAAAGGCGTTGTTAAGCTTCCGAAAAACTACCGTCTCCTGAAAATCTCAACATATATTTTTTCATCCAATCTTCATGATTCTTTCAAGTATTTGATCAGTACACCAATCAAACGTGGATGCCCAAGTTTTGTTCTTCTAGGTTGTAGCATTCGTTGCAGGAACAGTTAGAAATTATAGGTTTCACTCTGTTTTCTCCTATATTGACAGATGCAGTTAGAACTCTAAATCAAACACGGTTTGTGCTAGCTTCTTGAAACATGACACAGTAAAGTAGTTCTACGTTCTATCTCTAAGGTTTGTTTCCTCTTGTATCCTAAAGCTGGGACTGGCGAATAACACTTATACTGAAAGGGGTTGCCAAACTTCCAACACACTAGAGTCTCCTGAAATCTCAACATATATTTTTCATCCAATCTTCATGATACTTTCAAGTAATGATCAGTACACCAATCCCACCTTGGATGCCAAAGTTTAGTTATCCTAGATTGAAGCATTCTTTTGGAGTAACAGTTTGAATTTTTAGGTTTCACTCTGTTTTCTCCTATATTGCCAATGTAGTTCGAACTCTAAATCAAACACGGTTTGTGCTAGCTTCTTGAAACTTGAAACAGTAAAGTAGTTCTACATTCTATTTTTATTTTTTGTTTCCCTGGATGTAGACCCAAGCAGAGACTGACGAAAGACACATTCATGAAAGGCGTTGTTAGGCTGCCAAAACTACAGTCTCCTGAAATCTCACATATTTTTTTCCGACCTTCATGATAATTTCATGTAATGAGCAGTACACCAATAAAACGTGGATGTTCAAGTTTCGTTCTCCTAGGTTGAAGCATTCGTTTGCAGTAACAGTTTGAATTTTTAGTTTTCACTCTGTTTTCTCCTATATTGACAGATGCAGTTCGAACTCTAAATCAAACACGGTTTGTGCTAGCTTCTTGAAACTTGACCACAATAAAGTAGTTCTACGTTCTATCTCTAAGGTTTGTTTTCCTCTTGTGTTTTACAGCTGGGACTGGCGAATAACACTTATACTGAAAGGGGTTGCCAATCTTCCAACACACTAGAGTCTCCTGAAATATCAACATATATTTTTTCATCCAATCTTCATGATGCTTTCAAGTAATGATCAGTACACCAATCCCACTTGGATGCCAAAGTTTAGTTCTCCTAGATTGAAGCATTCTTTTGGAGTAACAGTTTGAATTTTTAGGTTTCACTCTGTTTTCTCCTATATTGACAAATGTAGTTCGAACTCTAAATCAAACACGGTCTGTGCTATCTTCTTGAAACTTGAAACAGTAAAGTAGTTCTACATTCTATTTTACTTTTTGTTTCCTCTGGATGTAGACCTTAGCAGAGACTGACGAAAGACACATTCAATGAAAGGCGTTGTTAGGCTGCCAAAATACTACAGTCTCCTGAAATCTCAACATATTTTTTTTTTCCGACCTTCATGATAATTTCAAGTAATGAGCAGTACACCAATAAAACGTGGATGTTCAAGTTTCGTTCTTCTAGCTTGAAGCATTCGTTTGCAGTAACAGTTTGAATTTTTAGTTTTCACTCTGTTTTCTCCTATACTGACAGATGCAGTTCGAACTCTAAATCAAACATGGTTTGTGCTAGCTTCTTGAAACTTGACACAATAAAGTGTTTCTACGTTCTATCTCTAAGGTTTGTTTCCTCTTGATGTAGCCTTAAGCAGAGACTGGCGAATAACACTTTCAATGAAAGGCGTTGTTAAGCTTCCAAAAAACTACCGTCTCCTGAAATCTCAACATATATTTTTTCATCCAATCTTCATGATTCTTTCAAGTATTGATCAGTACACCAATCAAACGTGGATGCCCAAGTTTTGTTCTTCTAGGTTGTAGCATTCGTTTGCAGGAACAGATAGAAATTATAGGTTTCACTCTGTTTTCTCCTATATTGACAGATGCAGTTAAGAACTCTAAATCAAACACGGTTTGTGCTAGGTTCTTGAAACTTGACAAAATAAAGTAGTTCTACGTTCTATCTCTAAGGTTTGTTTCCTCTTGTATCCTACAGCTGGGACTGGCGAATAACACTTATACTGAAAGGGGTTGCCAAACTTCCAACACACTAGAGTCTCCTGAAATCTCAACATATATTTTTTCATCCAATCTTCATGATACTTTCAAGTAATGATCAGTACACCAATCCCACTTGGATGCCAAAGTTTAGTTCTCCTAGATTGAAGCATTCTTTGGAGTAACAGTTTGAATTTTTAGGTTTCACTCTGTTTTTCTCCTATATTGACAAATGTAGTTCGAACTCTAAATCAAACACGGTTTGTGCTAGCTTCTTGAAACTTGAAACAGTAAAGTAGCTCTACATTCTATTTTTATTTTTTGTTTCCTCTGGGATGTAGACCTAACCAGAGACTGACGAAAGACACATTCAATGAAAGGCGTTTTTAGGCTGCCAAAATATACAGTCTCCTGAAATCTCAACATATTTTTTTTTTCCGACCTTCATGATAATTTCAAGTAATCAGCAGTACACCAATAAAACGTGGATGTTCAAGTTTCTTTCTCCTAGGTTGAAGCATTCGTTTGCAGTAACAGTTTGAATTTTAAGTTTTCACTCTGTTTTTTTCCTATATTGACAGATGCAGTTCGAACTCTAAATCAAACATGGTTTGTTCTAGCTTCTTGAAACTTGACACAATAAAGTAGTTCTACGTTCTATCTCTAAGGTTTGTTTCCTCTTGATGTAGCCTTAAGCAGAGACTGGCGAATAACCCTTTCAATGAAAGGCGTTGTTAAGCTTTCAAAAAACTACAGTCTCCTGAAATCTCAACATATATTTTTTCATCCAATCTTCATGATTCTTTCAAGTATTGATCAGTACACCAATCAAACGTGGATACCAAGTTTTGTTCTTCTAGGTGTAGCATTCGTTTGCAGGAACAGTTAGAAATTATAGGTTTCACTCTGTTTTCTCAAATATTGACAAATGCAGTTAGAAATCTAAATCAAACACGGTTTGTGCTAGCTTCTTGAAACTTGACACAATAAAGTAGTTCTACGTTCTATCTCTAAGGTTTGTTTCCTCTTGTATCCTAAAGGCTGGGACTGGCGAATAACACTTATACTGAAAGGGGTTGCCAAACTTCCAACACACTAGAGTCTCCTGAAATCTCAACATATATTTTTTCATCCAATCTTCATGATACTTTCAAGTAATGATCAGTACACCAATCCCACTTGGATGCCAAAGTTTAGTTATCCTAGATTGAAGCATTCTTTTGGAGTAACAGTGTGAATTTCTAGGTTTCACTCTGTTTTCTCCTATATTGACAATGTAGTTCGAACTCTAAATCAAACATGGTTTGTGCTAGCTTCTTGAAACTTGAAACAGTAAAGTAGTTCTACATTCTATTTTTATTTTTTGTTTCCTCTGGATGTAGACCTAAGCAGAGACTGACGAAAGACACATTCAATGAAAGGCGTTGTTGGGCTGCCAAAATACTACAGTCTCCTGAAAACTCAACATATTTTTTTTTCCGACCTTCATGATAATTTCAAGTAATGAGCAGTACACCATAAAACCTGGATGTTCAAGTTTCGTTCTCCTAGGTTTAAGCATTCGTTTGCAGTAACAGTTTGAATTTTTAGTTTTCACTCTGTTTTCTCCTATATTGACAGATGCAGTTCGAACTCTAAATCAAACATGGTTTGTGCTAGCTTCTTTAAACTTGACACAATAAAGTAGTTCTACGTTCTATCTCTAAGGTTTGTTTCCTCTTGATGTAGCCTTAAGCAGAGACTGCCGAATAACACTTTCAATGAAAGGCGTTGTTAAGCTTCCAAAAAACTACCGTCTCCTGAAATCTCAACATACATTTTTTCATCCAATCTTCATGATTCTTTCAAGTATTGATCAGTACACCAATCAAACGTGGATGCCCAAGTTTTGTTCTTCTAGGTTGTAGCATTCGTTTGCAGGAACAGTTAGAAATTATAGGTTTCACTCTGTTTTCTCCTATATTGACAGATGCAGTTAGAACTCTAAATCAAACACGGTTTGTGCTAGCTTCTTGAAACTTGACACAATAAAGTAGTTCTACGTTCTATCTCTAAGGTTGTTTGTTTCCTCTTGTATCCTAAAGCTGGGACTGGCGAATAACACTTATACTGAAAGGGGTTGCCAAACTTCCAACACACTAGAGTCTCCTGAAATCTCAACATATATTTTTTCATCCAATCTTCATGATACTTTCAAGTAATGATCAGTACACCAATCCCACTTGGATGCCAAAGTTTAGTTCTCCTAGATTGAAGCATTCTTTTGGAGTAACAGTTTGAATTTTTAGGTTTCACTCTGTTTTCTCCTATATTGACAAATGTAGTTCGAACTCTAAATCAAACACGGTTTGTGCTAGCTTCTTGAAACTTGAAACCGTAAAGTAGTTCTACATTCTATTTTTATTTTTTGTTTCCTCTGGATGGAGACCTAAGCAGAGACTGACGAAAGACACATTCAATGAAAGGCGTAGTTAGGCTGCCAAAATACTACAGGCTCCTGAAATCTCAACATATTTTTTTTTTCCGACCTTCATGATAATTTCAAGTAATGAGCAGTACACCAATAAAACGTGGATGTTCAAGTTTCCTTCTCCTAGGTTGAAGCATTCGTTTGCAGTAACAGTTTGAATTTTTAGTTTTCACTCTGTTTTCTCCTATATTGACAGATGCAGTTCGAACTCTAAATCAAACATGGATTGTGCTAGCTTCTTGAAACCTGACACAATAAAGTAGTTCTACGTTCTATCTCTAAGGTTTGTTTCCTCTTGATGTAGCCTTAAGCAGAGACTGGCGAATAACCCTTTCATTGAAAGGCGTTGTTAAGCTTCCGAAAAACTACCGTCTCCTGAAATCTCAACATATATTTTTTCATCCAATCTTCATGATTCTTTCAAGTATTGATCAGTACACCAATCAAACGTGGATGCCCAAGTTTTGTTCTTCTAGGTTGTAGCATTCGTTGGCAGGAACAGTTAGAAATTATAGGTTTCACTCTGTTTTCTCCTATATTGACAGATGCAGTTAGAACTCTAAATCAAACACGGTTTGTGCTAGCTTCTTGAAACATGACACAGTAAAGTAGTTCTACGTTCTATCTCTAAGGTTTGTTTCCTCTTGTATCCTAAAGCTGGGACTGGCGAATAACACTTATACTGAAAGGGGTTGCCAAACTTCCAACACACTGGAATCTCCTGAAATCTCAACATATATTTTTTCATCCAATCTTCATGATACTTTCAAGTAATGATCAGTACACCAATCCCACTTGGATGCCAAAGTTTAGTTATCCTAGATTGAAGCATTCTTTTGGAGTAACAGTTTGAATTTTTAGGTTTCACTCTGTTTTCTCCTATATTGCCAATGTAGTTCGAACTCTAAATCAAACACGGTTTGTGCTAGCTTCTTGAAACTTGAAACAGTAAAGTAGTTCTACTTTCTATTTTTATTTTTTGTTTCCTCTGGATGTAGACCCAAGCAGAGACTGACGAAAGACACATTCAATGAAAGGCGTTGTTAGGCTGCCAAAAACTACAGTCTCCTGAAATCTCAACATATTTTTTTTCCGACCTTCATGATAATTTCATGTAATGAGCAGTACACCAATAAAACGTGGATGTTCAAGTTTCGTTCTCCTAGGTTGAAGCATTCGTTTGCAGTAACAGTTTGAATTTTTAGTTTTCACTCTGTTTTCTCCTATATTGACAGATGCAGTTCGAACTCTAAATCAAACACGGTTTGTGCTAGCTTCTTGAAACTTGACACAATAAAGTAGTTCTACGTTCTATCTCTAAGGTTTGTTTCCTCTTGTGTTTTACAGCTGGGACTGGCAAATAACACTTATACTGAAAGGGTTGCCAATCTTCCAACACACTAGAGTCTCCTGAAATATCAACATATATTTTTTCATCCAATCTTCATGATGCTTTCAAGTAATGATCAGTACACCAATCCCACTTGGATGCCAAAGTTTAGTTCTCCTAGATTGAAGCATTCTTTTGGAGTAACAGTTTGAATTTTTAGGTTTCACTCTGTTTTCTCCTATATTGACAAATGTAGTTCGAACTCTAAATCAAACACGGTCTGTGCTATCTTCTTGAAACTTGAAACAGTAAAGTAGTTCTACATTCTATTTTTACTTTTTGTTTCCTCTGGATGTAGACCTTAGCAGAGACTGACGAAAGACACATTCAATGAAAGGCGTTGTTAGGCTGCCAAAATATTACAGTCTCCTGAAATCTCAACATATTTTTTTTTCCGACCTTCATGATAATTTCAAGTAATGAGCAGTACACCAATAAAACGTGGATGTTCAAGTTTCGTTCTTCTAGCTTGAAGCATTCGTTTGCAGTAACAGTTTGAATTTTTAGTTTTCACTCTGTTTTCTCCTATACTGACAGATGCAGTTCGAACTCTAAATCAAACATGGTTTGTGCTAGCTTCTTGAAACTTGACACAATAAAGTGTTTCTACGTTCTATCTCTAAGGTTTGTTTCCTCTTGATGTAGCCTTAAGCAGAGACTGGCGAATAACACTTTCAATGAAAGGCGTTGTTAAGCTTCCAAAAAACTACCATCTCCTGAAATCTCAACATATATCTTTTCATCCAATCTTCATGATTCTTTCAAGTATTGATCAGTACACCAATCAAACGTGGATGCCCAAGTTTTGTTCTTCTAGGTTGTAGCATTCGTTTGCAGGAACAGATAGAAATTATAGGTTTCACTCTTGTTTCTCCTATATTGACAGATGCAGTTAGAACTCTAAATCAAACACGGTTTGTGCTAGGTTCTTGAAACTTGACAAAATAAAGTAGTTCTACGTTCTATCTCTAAGGTTTGTTTCCTCTTGTATCCTAAAAGCTGGGACTGGCGAATAACACTTATACTGAAAGGGGTTGCCAAACTTCCAACACACTAGAGTCTCCTGAAAACTCAACATATATTTTTTCATCCAATCTTCATGATACTTTCAAGTAATGATCAGTACACCAATCCCACTTGGATGCCAAAGTTTAGTTCTCCTAGATTGAAGCATTCTTTTGGAGTAACAGTTTGAATTTTTAGGTTTCACTCTGTTTTCTCCTATATTGCAAATGTAGTTCGAACTCTAAATCAAACACGGTTTGTGCTAGGTTCTTGAAACTTGAAACAGTAAAGTAGTTCTACATTCTATTTTTATTTTTTGTTTCCTCTGGATGTAGACCCAAGCAGAGACTGACGAAAGACACATTCAATGAAAGGCGTTGTTAGGCTGCCAAAAACTACAGTCTCCTGAAATCTCAACATATTTTTTTCCGACCTTCATGATAATTTCATGTAATCAGCAGTAGACCAATAAAAACGTGGATGTTCAAGTTTCGTTCTCCTAGGTTGAAGCATTCGTTTGCAGTAACAGTTTGAATTTTTAGTTTTCACTCTGTTTTCTCCTATATTGACAGATGCAGTTCGAACTCTAAATCAAACACGGTTTGTGCTAGCTTCTTGAAACTTGACACAATAAAGTAGTTCTACGTTCTATCTCTAAGGTTTGTTTCCTCTTGTGTTTTACAGCTGGGACTGGCGAATAACACTTATACTGAAAGGGGTTGCCAATCTTCCAACACACTAGAGTCTCCTGAAATATCAACATATATTTTTTCATCCAATCTTCATGATGCTTTCAAGTAATGATCAGTACACCAATCCCACTTGGATGCCAAAGTTTAGTTCTCCTAGATTGAAGCATTCTTTTGGAGTAACAGTTTGAATTTTTAGGTTTCACTCTGTTTTCTCCTATATTGACAAATGTAGTTCGAACTCTAAATCAAACACGGTCTGTGCTATCTTCTTGAAACTTGAAACAGTAAAGTAGTTCTACATTCTATTTTTACTTTTTGTTTCCTCTGGATGTAGACCTTAGCAGAGACTGACGAAAGACACATTCAATGAAACGCGTTGTTAGGCTGCCAAAATACTACAGTCTCCTGAAATCTCAACATATTTTTTTTTTCCGACCTTCATGATAATTTCAAGTAATGAGCAGTACACCAATAAAACGTGGATGTTCAAGTTTCGTTCTTCTAACTTGAAGCATTCGTTTGCAGTAACAGTTTGAATTTTTAGTTTTCACTCTGTTTTCTCCTATACTGACAGATGCAGTTCGAACTCTAAATCAAACATGGTTTGTGCTAGCTTCTTGAAACTTGACACAATAAAGTGTTTCTACGTTCTATCTCTAAGGTTTGTTTCCTCTTGATGTAGCCTTAAGCAGAGACTGGCGAATAACACTTTCAATGAAAGGCGTTGTTAAGCTTCCAAAAAACTACCATCTCCTGAAATCTCAACATATATCTTTTCATCCAATCTTCATGATTCTTTCAAGTATTGATCAGTACACCAATCAAACGTGGATGCCCAAGTTTTGTTCTTCTAGGTTGTAGCATTCGTTTGCAGGAACAGATAGAAATTATAGGTTTCACTCTGTTTTCTTCCTATATTGACAGATGCAGTTAGAACTCTAAATCAAACACGGTTTGTGCTAGGTTCTTGAAACTTGACAAAATAAAGTAGTTCTACGTTCTATCTCTAAGGTTTGTTTCCTCTTGTATCCTAAAGCTGTGACTGGCGAATAACACTTATACTGAAAGGGGTTGCCAAACTTCCAACACACTAGAGTCTCCTGAAATCTCAACATATATTTTTTCATCCAATCTTCATAATACTTTCAAGTAATGATCAGTACACCAATCCCACTTGGATGCCAAAGTTTAGTTCTCCTAGATTGAAGCATTCTTTTGGAGTAACAGTTTGAATTCTTAGGTTTCAGTCTGTTTTCTCCAATATTGACAAATGTAGTTCGAACTCTAAATCAAACACGGTTTGTGCTAGCTTCTTGAAACTTGAAACAGTAAAGTAGTTCTACATTCTATTTTTATTATTTGTTTCCTCTGGATGTAGACCTAAGCAGAGACTCAAGAAAGACACATTCAATGAAAGGCGTTGTTAGGCTGCCAAAATACTACAGTCTCCTGAAATCTCAACATATTTCTTTTCCGACCTTCATGATAATTTCATGTAATCAGCAGTACACCAATAAAACGTGGATGTTCAAGTTTCGTTCTCCTAGGTTTAAGCATTCGTTTGCAGTAACAGTTTGAATTTTTAGTTTTCACTCTGTTTTCTCCTATACTGACAGATGCAGTTAGAACTCTAAATCAAACATGGTTTGTGCTAGCTTCTTGAAACTTGACACAATAAAGTAGTTCTACATTCTATCTCTAAGGTTTTTTTCCTCTTGATGTAGCCTTAAGCAGAGACTGCCGAATAACACTTTCAACGAAAGGCGTTGTTAAGCTTCCAAAAAACTACCATCTCCTGAAATCTCAACATACATTTTTTCATCCAATCTTCATGATTCTTTCAAGTATTGATCAGTACACCAATCAAACGTGGATGCCCAAGTTTTGTTCTTCTAGGTTGTAGCATTCGTTTGCAGGAACAGTTAGAAATTATAGGTTTCACTCTGTTTTCTCCTATATTGACAGATGCAGTTAGAACTCTAAATCAAACACGGTTTGTGCTAGCTTCTTGAAACTTGACACAATAAAGTAGTTCTATGTTCTATCTCTAAGTTTGTTTCCTCTTGTATCCTAAAGCTGGGACTGGCGAATAACACTTATACTGAAAGGGGTTGCCAAACTTCCAACACACTAGAGTCTCCTGAAATCTCAACATATATTTTTTCATCCAATCTTCATGATACTTTCAAGTAATGATCAGTACACCAATCCCACTTGGATGCCAAAGTTTAGTTCTCCTAGATTGAAGCATTCTTTTGGAGTAACAGTTTGAATTTTTAGGTTTCACTCTGTTTTCACCTATATTGACAAATGTAGTTCGAACTCTAAATCAAACACGGTTTGTGCTAGCTTCTTGAAACTTGAAACCGTAAAGTAGTTCTACATTCTATTTTTATTTTTTGTTTCCTCTGGATGGAGACCTAAGAAGAGACTGACGAAAGACACATTCAATGAAAGGCGTTGTTAGGCTGCCAAAATACTACAGGCTCCTGAAATCTCAACATATTTTTTTTTCCGACCTTCATGATAATTTCAAGTAATGAGCAGTACACCAATAAAACGTGGATGTTCAAGTTTCCTTCTCCTAGGTTGAAGCATTCGTTTGCAGTAACAGTTTGAATTTTTAGTTTTCACTCTGTTTTCTCCTATATTGACAGATGCAGTTCGAACTCTAAATCAAACATGGTTTGTGCTAGCTTCTTGAAACTTGACACAATAAAGTAGTTCTACATTCTATCTCTAAGGTTTGTTTCCTCTTGATGTAGCCTTAAGCAGAGACTGCCGAATAACACTTTCAACGAAAGGCGTTGTTAAGCTTCCAAAAAACTACCGTCTCCTGAAATCTCAACATACATTTTTTCATCCAATCTTCATGATTCTTTCAAGTATTGATCAGTACACCAATCAAACGTGGATGCCCATGTTTTGTTCTTCTAGGTTGTAGCATTCGTTTGCAGGAACAGTTAGAAATTATAGGTTTCACTCTGTTTTCTCCTATATTGACAGATGCAGTTAGAACTCTAAATCAAACACGGTTTGTGCTAGCTTCTTGAAACTTGACACAATAAAGTAGTTCTATGTTCTATCTCTAAGGTTTGTTTCCTCTTGTATCCAAAAGCTGGGACTGGCGAATAACACTTATACTGAAAGGGGTTGCCAAACTTCCAACACACTAGAGTCTCCTGAAATCTCAACATATATTTTTTCATCCAATCTTCATGATACTTTCAAGTAATGATCAGTACACCAATCCCACTTGGATGCCAAAGTTTAGTTCTCCTAGATTGAAGCATTCTTTTGGAGTAACAGTTTGAATTTTTAGGTTTCACTCTGTTTTCACATATATTGACAAATGTAGTTCGAACTCTAAATCAAACACGGTTTGTGCTAGCTTCTTGAAACTTGAAACAGTAAAGTAGTTCTACATTCTATTTTTATTTTTTGTTTCCTCTAAATGGAGACCTAAGAAGAGACTGACGAAAGACACATTCAATGAAAGGCGTTGTTAGGCTGCCAAAATACTACAGGATCCTGAAATCTCAACATATTTTTTTTTCCGACCTTCATGATAATTTCAAGTAATGAGCAGTACACCAATAAAACGTGGATGTTCAAGTTTCCTTCTCCTAGGGTGAAGCATTCGTTTGCAGTAACAGTTTGAATTTTTAGTTTTCACTCTGTTTTCTCCTATATTGACAGATGCAGTTCGAACTCTAAATCAAACATGGTTTATGCTAGCTTCTTGAAACGTGACACAATAAAGTAGTTCTACGTTCTATCTCTAAGGTTTGTTTCCTCTTGATGTAGCCTTAAGCAGAGACTTGCGAATAACCCTTTCAATGAAAGGCGTTGTTAAGCTTCCAAAAAACTACCATCTCCTGAAATCTCAACATACATTTTTTCATCCAATCTTCATGATTCTTTCAAGTATTGATCAGTACACCAATCAAACGTGGATGCCCAAGTTTTGTTCTTCTAGGTTGTAGCATTCGTTTGCAGGAACAGATAGAAATTATAGGTTTCACTCTGTTTTCTCCTATATTGACAGATGCAGTTAGAACTCTAAATCAAACACGGTTTGTGCTAGCTTCTTGAAACTTGACACAATAAAGTAGTTCTACGTTCTATCTCTAAGGTTTGTTTCCTCTTGTATCCTAAAGCTGGGACTGGCGAATAACACTTATACTGAAAGGGGTTGCCAAACTTCCAACACACTAGAGTCTCCTGAAATCTCAACATATGTTTTTTCATCCAATCTTCATGATACTTTCAAGTAATGATCAGTACACCAATCCCACTTGGATGCCAAAGTTTAGTTCTCTTAGATTGAAGCATTCTTTTGGAGTAACAGTTTGAATTTTTAGGTTTCACTCTGTTTTCTCCTATATTGACAAATGTAGTTCGAACTCTAAATCAAACACGGTTTGTGCTAGCTTCTTGAAACTTGAAACCGTAAAGTAGTTCTACATTCTATTTTTATTTTTTGTTTCCTCTGGATGGAGACCTAAGCAGAGACTGACGAAAGACACATTCAATGAAAGGCGTTGTTAGGCTGCCAAAATACTACAGGCTCCTGAAATCTCAACATATTTTTATTTCCGACCTTCATGATAATTTCAAGTAATGAGCAGTACACCAATAAAACGTGGATGTTCAAGTTTCCTTCTCCTAGGTTGAAGCATTCGTTTGCAGTAATAGTTTGAATTTTTAGTTTTCACTCTGTTTTCTCCTATATTGACAGATGCAGTTCGAACTCTAAATCAAACATGGTTTGTGCTAGCTTCTTGAAACTTGACACAATAAAGTGTTTCTACGTTCTATCTCTAAGGTTTGTTTCCTCTTGATGTAGCCTTAAGCAGAGACTGGCGAATAACACTTTCAATGAAAGGCGTTGTTAAGCTTCCAAAAAACTACCGTCTCCTGAAATCTCAACATATATTTTTTCATCCAATCTTCATGATTCTTTCAAGTATTGATCAGTACACCAATCAAACGTGGATGCCCAAGTTTTGTTCTTCTAGGTTGTAGCATTCGTTTGCAGGAACAGATAGAAATTATAGGTTTCACTCTGTTTTCTCCTATATTGACAGATGCAGTTAGAACTCTAAATCAAACACGGTTTGTGCTAGGTTCTTGAAACTTGACAAAATAAAGTAGTTCTACGTTCTATCTCTAAGGTTTGTTTCCTCTTGTATCCTACAGCTGGGACTGGCGAATAACACTTATACTGAAAGGGGTTGCCAAACTTCCAACACACTAGAGTCTCCTGAAATCTCAACATATATTTTTTCATCCAATCTTCATGATACTTTCAAGTAATGATCAGTACACCAATCCCACTTGGATGCCAAAGTTTAGTTCTCCTAGATTGAAGCATTCTTTTGGAGTAACAGTTTGAATTTTTAGGTTTCACTCTGTTTTCTCCTATATTGACAAATGTATTTCGAACTCGAAATCAAACACGGTTTGTGCTAGCTTCTTGAAACTTGAAACAGTAAAGTAGCTCTACATTCTATTTTTATTTTTTGTTTCCTCTGGATGTAGACCTAACCAGAGACTGACGAAAGACACATTCAATGAAAGGCGTTTTTAGGCTGCCAAAATATACAGTCTCCTGAAATCTCAACATATTTTTTTTTCCGACCTTCATGATAATTTCAAGTAATCAGCAGTACACCAATAAAACGTGGATGTTCAAGTTTCTTTCTCCTAGGTTGAAGCATTCGTTTGCAGTAACAGTTTGAATTTTAAGTTTTCACTCTGTTTTTTTCCTATATTGACAGATGCAGTTCGAACTCTAAATCAAACATGGTTTGTTCTAGCTTCTTGAAACTTGACACAATAAAGTAGTTCTACGTTCTATCTCTAAGGTTTGTTTCCTCTTGATGTAGCCTTAAGCAGAGACTGGCGAATAACCCTTTCAATGAAAGGCGTTGTTAAGCTTTCAAAAAACTACAGTCTCCTGAAATCTCAACATATATTTTTTCATCCAATCTTCATGATTCTTTCAAGTATTGATCAGTACACCAATCAAACGTGGATACCCAAGTTTTGTTCTTCTAGGTTGTAGCATTCGTTTGCAGGAACAGTTAGAAATTATAGGTTTCACTCTGTTTTCTCAAATATTGACAAATGCAGTTAGAAATCTAAATCAAACACGGTTTGTGCTAGCTTCTTGAAACTTGACACAATAAAGTAGTTCTACGTTCTATCTCTAAGGTTTGTTTCCTCTTGTATCCTAAAGCTGGGACTGGCGAATAACACTTATACTGAAAGGGGTTGCCAAACTTCCAACACACTAGAGTCTCCTGAAATCTCAACATATATTTTTTCATCCAATCTTCATGATACTTTCAAGTAATGATCAGTACACCAATCCCACTTGGATGCCAAAGTTTAGTTATCCTAGATTGAAGCATTCTTTTGGAGTAACAGTGTGAATTTCTAGGTTTCACTCTGTTTTCTCCTATATTGACAAATGTAGTTCGAACTCTAAATCAAACATGGTTTGTGCTAGCTTCTTGAAACTTGAAACAGTAAAGTAGTTCTACATTCTATTTTTATTTTTTGTTTCCTCTGGATGTAGACCTAAGCAGAGACTGACGAAAGACACATTCAATGAAAGGCGTTGTTGGGCTGCCAAAATACTACAGTCTCCTGAAATCTCAACATATTTTTTTTTCCGACCTTCATGATGATTTCAAGTAATGAGCAGTACACCAATAAAACCTGGATGTTCAAGTTTCGTTCTCCTAGGTTTAAGCATTCGTTTGCAGTAACAGTTTGAATTTTTAGTTTTCACTCTGTTTTCTCCTATATTGACAGATGCAGTTCGAACTCTAAATCAAACATGGTTTGTGCTAGCTTCTTTAAACTTGACACAATAAAGTAGTTCTACGTTCTATCTCTAAGGTTTGTTTCCTCTTGATGTAGCCTTAAGCAGAGACTGCCGAATAACACTTTCAATGAAAGGCGTTGTTAAGCTTCCAAAAAACTACCGTCTCCTGAAATCTCAACATACATTTTTTCATCCAATCTTCATGATTCTTTCAAGTATTGATCAGTACACCAATCAAACGTGGATGCCCAAGTTTTGTTCTTCTAGGTTGTAGCATTCGTTTGCAGGAACAGTTAGAAATTATAGGTTTCACTCTGTTTTCTCCTATATTGACAGATGCAGTTAGAACTCTAAATCAAACACGGTTTGTGCTAGCTTCTTGAAACTTGACACAATAAAGTAGTTCTACGTTCTATCTCTAAGGTTTGTTTCCTCTTGTATCCTAAAGCTGGGACTGGCGAATAACACTTATACTGAAAGGGGTTGCCAAACTTCCAACACACTAGAGTCTCCTGAAATCTCAACATACATTTTTTCATCCAATCTTCATGATACTTTCAAGTAATGATCAGTACACCAATCCCACTTGGATGCCAAAGTTTAGTTCTCCTAGATTGAAGCATTCTTTTGGAGTAACAGTTTGAATTTTTAGGTTTCACTCTGTTTTCTCCTATATTGACAAATGTAGTTCGAACTCTAAATCAAACACGGTTTGTGCTAGCTTCTTGAAACTTGAAACCGTAAAGTAGTTCTACATTCTATTTTTATTTTTTGTTTCCTCTGGATGGAGACCTAAGCAGAGACTGACGAAAGACACATTCAATGAAAGGCGTTGTTAGGCTGCCAAAATACTACAGGCTCCTGAAATCTCAACATATTTTTTTTTTCCGACCTTCATGATAATTTCAAGTAATGAGCAGTACACCAATAAAACGTGGATGTTCAAGTTTCCTTCTCCTAGGTTGAAGCATTCGTTTGCAGTAACAGTTTGAATTTTTAGTTTTCACTCTGTTTTCTCCTATATTGACAGATGCAGTTCGAACTCTAAATCAAACATGGTTTGTGCTAGCTTCTTGAAACCTGACACAATAAAGTAGTTCTACGTTCTATCTCTAAGGTTTGTTTCCTCTTGATGTAGCCTTAAGCAGAGACTGGCGAATAACCCTTTCATTGAAAGGCGTTGTTAAGCTTCCGAAAAACTACCGTCTCCTGAAATCTCAACATATATTTTTTCATCCAATCTTCATGATTCTTTCAAGTATTGATCAGTACACCAATCAAACGTGGATGCCCAAGTTTTGTTCTTCTAGGTTGTAGCATTCGTTTGCAGGAACAGTTAGAAATTATAGGTTTCACTCTGTTTTCTCCTATATTGACAGATGCAGTTAGAACTCTAAATCAAACACGGTTTGTGCTAGCTTCTTGAAACATGACACAGTAAAGTAGTTCTACGTTCTATCTCTAAGGTTTGTTTCCTCTTGTATCCTAAAGCTGGGACTGGCGAATAACACTTATACTGAAAGGGGTTGCCAAACTTCCAACACACTAGAGTCTCCTGAAATCTCAACATATATTTTTTCATCCAATCTTCATGATACTTTCAAGTAATGATCAGTACACCAATCCCACTTGGATGCCAAAGTTTAGTTATCCTAGATTGAAGCATTCTTTTGGAGTAACAGTTTGAATTTTTAGGTTTCACTCTGTTTTCTCCTATATTGCCAATGTAGTTCGAACTCTAAATCAAACACGGTTTGTGCTAGCTTCTTGAAACTTGAAACAGTAAAGTAGTTCTACATTCTATTTTTATTTTTTGTTTCCTCTGGATGTAGACCCAAGCAGAGACTGACGAAAGACACATTCAATGAAAGGCGTTGTTAGGCTGCCAAAAACTACAGTCTCCTGAAATCTCAACATATTTTTTTTCCGACCTTCATGATAATTTCATGTAATGAGCATTACACCAATAAAACGTGGATGTTCAAGTTTCGTTCTCCTAGGTTGAAGCATTCGTTTGCAGTAACAGTTTGAATTTTTAGTTTTCACTCTGTTTTCTCCTATATTGACAGATGCAGTTCGAACTCTAAATCAAACACGGTTTGTGCTAGCTTCTTGAAACTTGACACAATAAAGTAGTTCTACGTTCTATCTCTAAGGTTTGTTTCCTCTTGTGTTTTACAGCTGGGACTGGCGAATAACACTTATACTGAAAGGGGTTGCCAATCTTCCAACACACTAGAGTCTCCTGAAATATCAACATATATTTTTTCATCCAATCATCATGATGCTTTCAAGTAATGATCAGTACACCAATCCCACTTGGATGCCAAAGTTTAGTTCTCCTAGATTGAAGCATTCTTTTGGAGTAACAGTTTGAATTTTTAGGTTTCACTCTGTTTTCTCCTATATTGACAAATGTAGTTCGAACTCTAAATCAAACACGGTCTGTGCTATCTTCTTGAAACTTGAAACAGTAAAGTAGTTCTACATTCTATTTTTACTTTTTGTTTCCTCTGGATGTAGACCTTAGCAGAGACTGACGAAAGACACATTCAATGAAAGGCGTTGTTAGGCTGCCAAAATACTACAGTCTCCTGAAATCTCAACATATTTTTTTTTCCGACCTTCATGATAATTTCAAGTAATGAGCAGTACACCAATAAAACGTGGATGTTCAAGTTTCGTTCTTCTAGCTTGAAGCATTCGTTTGCAGTAACAGTTTGAATTTTTAGTTTTCACTCTTTTTCTCCTATCTGACAGATGCAGTTCGAACTCTAAATCAAACATGGTTTGTGCTAGCTTCTTGAAACTTGACACAATAAAGTGTTTCTACGTTCTATCTCTAAGGTTTGTTTCCTCTTGATGTAGCCTTAAGCAGAGACTGGCGAATAACACTTTCAATGAAAGGCGTTGTTAAGCTTCCAAAAAACTACCATCTCCTGAAATCTCAACATATATCTTTTCATCCAATCTTCATGATTCTTTCAAGTATTGATCAGTACACCAATCAAACGTGGATGCCCAAGTTTTGTTCTTCTAGGTTGTAGCATTCGTTTGCAGGAACAGATAGAAATTATAGGTTTCACTCTGTTTTCTCCTATATTGACAGATGCAGTTAGAACTCTAAATCAAACACGGTTTGTGCTAGGTTCTTGAAACTTGACAAAATAAAGTAGTTCTACGTTCTATCTCTAAGGTTTGTTTCCTCTTGTATCCTAAAGCTGGGACTGGCGAATAACACTTATACTGAAAGGGGTTGCCAAACTTCCAACACACTAGAGTCTCCTGAAAACTCAACATATATTTTTTCATCCAATCTTCATGATACTTTCAAGTAATGATCAGTACACCAATCCCACTTGGATGCCAAAGTTTAGTTCTCCTAGATTGAAGCATTCTTTTGGAGTAACAGTTTGAATTTTTAGGTTTCACTCTGTTTTCTCCTATATTGCAAATGTAGTTCGAACTCTAAATCAAACACGGTTTGTGCTAGGTTCTTGAAACTTGAAACAGTAAAGTAGTTCTACATTCTATTTTTATTTTTTGTTTCCTCTGGATGTAGACCCAAGCAGAGACTGACGAAAGACACATTCAATGAAAGGCGTTGTTAGGCTGCCAAAAACTACAGTCTCCTGAAATCTCAACATATTTTTTTTCCGACCTTCATGATAATTTCATGTAATCAGCAGTAGACCAATAAAACGTGGATGTTCAAGTTTCGTTCTCCTAGGTTGAAGCATTCGTTTGCAGTAACAGTTTGAATTTTTAGTTTTCACTCTGTTTTCTCCTATATTGACAGATGCAGTTCGAACTCTAAATCAAACAC